>NC_048600.1:54210067-54510067 GCF_003668045.3 Cricetulus griseus
AGCAAAAATCTATCTTGGAATATTCAGCAAGATATGCACCTTATTCAGTTCTTGTTAACAGTCCAGTGTTTATAACTGATGTAATAATACAATAATGGTATGATAAGAATGACAGTCTCATTTTATCTAACATCACTTTGATAAAATACTCTGACAAACACAACTTGAGGGAGAAAGAGGCTTATTCTAGTTCATGGTAGAGCTGGAATACTGGAGAAGCCAAAGTTTTGAGAGCTTTAAAGCTGGACAAATTATTTCCCCATCAGTAAGCATGAACATATGAGGAATGTGTGCATGTTCAACTAAATTTCTCTTTTTTATTCTTCTCAGAACACCAAGCCTCGGGAATGCTGCTATCTCTAGCAGGCAGGTCTTTCCCCAGTAATTAACAGAGTGAAGGCAATCCTTCACAGATGTCCTCACATGCCCTTCCTTCAGGTGTCTCTAAAAGGTGGCAATGAAAGGTGACCATGAACTGACTAAAAATAATACTCACATATTTATATTCTCCTAATTGTTTGGCATCAATTAAAAATATCTTTTTGATTATTATTAGACCATAGATATAAAGAATACAGAGCAAGTAGAAATCTACTTCAAATTCAAATTTCAGTATGAGCTTAATTAACTCTCTTTAAAAAGTGTTGACTTTTTATAGCTTGATTCGAAAATGGATAAAGTTTTCACATGAAGTAAAACTCAGGTATTCTGAAAATGCAAGCCTCTCTTAATATTGCAAATGTATGTTAAAATGACAAGTGCTCTGACTGATTCAGTTAATGGTCCATGGTCTCAAAATTTGTGAAGTATAATCACCTCATTCATCATTTGAAAAAATAAAAATTTTATCTTCTGTAACAGGAAATTAGATGGCTAAAGGCTGAAAGTACAAATCCATCTTCAACTAATAAGGTATTAAGCAACATACAGTACACTAGCTTCTCCCAGACTGGGGACATGGAGAAGTGATAAGCCGTATGAAATATTCACCATCAGGACTCTCTAGGTAGGCAGATCCACAACAACAGCACATAGGCTTTGTCAGGAATTGCTGAGAGATTGAAAGCATACTTAAAGGATTTATTAAAGCAATAGAAGCAACCTTAACTCCAGTTACTGTGATTGCAGGGATTTTTACTGCCATGTGTTTAATCTTCCTCTGCTGTAACAGGTAAGTTATGCTTTCAGCTGATTTGTGTACATAGAATTTTCTCAGTTTTTTCCACTACTATAGAGTACTAAGGTATCAGTTTTTGACTTGCTAAAGTGAAGCATTAATGGGAATGTCAGCAGCGAGATAGAACAGGCAATAAATATTAAGGTATAATGTTACAGTGATTCATGCTGCAGGGAATATTGTCCTAGATTGTAAGGTATGATTATTATCTTTCATAATAAGAAATGATGTGAGAATAGAATGTTGGCAATGGTAACTTGCTGAGGCTCTTGTATCAGCAAAATCTTTTTTTACAAAATATGTTAAAGGCAAGGTCTTGATTTTCCAAAGAGTAAAGGTGATTTAAAAAGTTGCTTAATAAAATATGGCTCTTATTACAGAGAAATGTTCTTCTTAAAGCACTGTCATTGGTTCTTCCAAACCTGACCATTCAATTTATTTAGTAGGAAAATTAGTTTTAAAACTGTTTTCTGAACAAAATGAAGACATCATAAAAATCCTTATTGAAATGGTGACCAGCGTACAAGATCACTGAATTACTCTAAGTTCTTGTAGACCCTGAAGTCTTGGTACTCCATTTAATACAACTATGTGAGTTTCTCTTCTCTCTGTGTTTTCACATCATATTAGCTTGTGCATACAATATTGGTCATTAGCAGAACAAATTATAGTGCACCAAAATTTAGTGGCTTAAAGTAACATAAGGATGTATATGCAAGGGCATTTTTATAAGATTGGAAGATATACATATAGATAGATGCTAGACAGACAGACAGATAGCTTCATAGATTATAGACAATTAATAAATAGAAATACATACCTAGGCAGACTAACAGATAGACACAACTCAGAAAAATAGTGCAGTCCTTTTCATACTCACAAGGATGGGATACTATCTCAATGTGAATGACAGGAGATAACATTCAGGACACACGACAACCTATCTGCCCCTCTCAAATCATATATTCTGCTCAGAATTTTCTCTTATCATAGCTTTAGGTCATTGAGTTTGGAGTAATTAACTGTGAAGTCATAGATTGTCTATCTCACCTAAACATTCATTAAAAATCTTTACACACACACACACACACACACACACACACACACACACACACACACACACACACATCCAAACACACAGCCACACACACTTCTCCATTGTTAAGTTGCTTTTAAATTTGTGGACAGTGACCTTTAAGAAAATATGTATTGCTTCTGGATGTTGAAATTCTATTTAACATTTGCTATTTTGCACTTTATTCATAAACATATTTGTAGCACTTTTCTTTAAGTTAGAGTTTTAAAATATATATAATAAAGTTATACCTTAGGGAATGACATTCAAAGATATAAGTATATTGGAAGGATATGGGACCTCAAATACAAGGAGAGAATAGCAAATTGAAAGGCAAATACAATAGACTATGAACTATACAAGAACTAAAATTGTTGGTTTGTATATTTAAAAAATAGTAGCTTTCTATATTTTTTCAAGGTTTATTTAAAGAAGGAGTTGAAACAATTGATATGACATTGGCTAAAATTGAAGAAAAAAGATGAACTTGTAAAATATTCTCTCATTGACATAGCTCCATCTCCCCTCCCCCCATGCTCCCAATTTGCTCAGGAGATCTTGTTCCTTTTCCCTTCTCTGGGGAACCATGTATGTCTCTCTTATATTCCTCCTTGTGTCCAAGCATCTTTTGCAGTGTGAACTGTAAGCTGGTAATCCTTTGCTCTGTGTCTAAAATCCATATATGAGTAAATACATACCATATTTGTCTTTTTGTGACTGTTTTACCTTGCCCAGAATGGTTTCTTCTAGTTCCATTTGTTTGCCTGCAAATTTCAAGATTCCATTTTTTTTTTCTGCTGAGAAATACTCCATTAGGACATAATGGAGCAGGAAGTTTGAGTTGGGGAAAAAATAGAGGAGAGGAAGATAAGAGATTCCATAATAGAGGGGGCCATTATAGCTTTAAAGAGAAATCAGGCCATAGGGAAATTTCTGGAGATCTACAAGGTTGACACCAACTAACAATCTAAGCAACAGAGGAGAGTCTGCCTTAAATGCCCTCCCTGATAATGAGATCGATGACTAACTTATGTGCCATCCTATAGTCTTCATCCAGCAGCTGATGGAAGTAGAAGCAGATATCCACTTTAAACACTGAACTGAACTGGAATCCAGTTGCAGAGAAGGAGGAGTGATGAGCAAAGTGATCAAGACCAGGCTGCTGAAAACCACAGAAATAGCTGACCTAAATAAGGGGGAGCTCTTGGTCCCAGACTGATAGCTGGGAAACCAGCATGGCACTGATCCAGACCTCATGAAAGTGGGTTTCAGTGAGGAGGCCTCTGAAATCTTTGGGGACTCTTGTAGTAGATCAATACTTATCCCTAGCTTTGATATGGACTTTGTGAGTGCATTCCACATAGAGGGATACTCCCTGAGCCTAGACACATGGGGGAGGGCCTAGGCCCTATCCCAAAGGATATGACAGACTCTGATGACCCCCTAAGGAAGGCCTCACACTCCCTGGGTAGCAGAAAGGGTATGAGATGGGAAGGGTGTTAGTGGGGTGGGTAGGGAAGGAGGGGAGGGAGAGGGAACTGGTACTGACATGTAAAGCAATCTTGTTTCTAGTTTAAATAAAAATGTAGGAAAAGAAATAAACAAATTTAATCTAGAAAATTCTAGTTTTGTAAACAAAATAAAAATATTGACTTTTAAAAAGCTATTCTCTGTCTCAAAAAAACAACAAAAAAGCTATTCTCTCTTTTTTTTCTTTCACTGTTTTACATGTGCCTTTCTACTCAGAACACACAATTTTCAACTATATGGTACTTTTTATTTGGGGAGGTGTTTATTGTTTTCATATTGTATTGCTGAAAAACATTTCAGCAAAGTCTGTATTATCTGTGTGTACTTTGATAGTTACATGATGTTTAGAGTAGTAAGATAGACTTAGTATTTTCCAACTTTGTTGTTCCCATTATTGTTAGCTAGAGATAAAGGGATGCATCTGGATTTATATATATATATATATATATATATATATATATATATATATATATATATATAGTTCGTTATGGAGAACTTTCTATTCACCTTGATTTGTTATAAATGTCATTAACCATCATTGAATATAAATATCTTTGATTTTTTTCTTTGTATTAGTTTTTTATTTGTGTTGATATTGATCTCTCAAATGTAGATTCTAGGATTCTTAGTTCAAAAGCTTTAACAATTTGCCTATCTCCACATTCTGTCATGTATAAAAGTGTTAGATTCACAAATTTGTACATATAAGTCTTTGAATTCAGTTACAGCCTTTAAAGTTTTATCACAATGATTAAAGCACAAATAGTTAACAGTACATACCATTAAAGACATATATAAAAATAAATATGAATATAATTAAAAAATCACATATTGTTATCTCTCTCTCTCACTCTGTGTGTGTGTGTGTGTGTGTGTGTGTGTGTGTGTGTGTGTGTGTGTGTGTGTTACTATCTACCTAAACGATCACTAGGTCATAGAAAAAGAATTATGTATTATTGGGAAAGAAATAATTTATGAGTTTTTAAAATATCTGAACATTTCCATCTTGTACACATTGTTAATAGGTTTTACATCAAAACTGCAGTCCTGTATCTATAAAAAGAAACAGAAGAAACAACTACATAAATGCAAGTTTTCATGCTAAATGAATAACAGAGTATAGGTTATATGTTTCCCTGATTTTAGAAGATGCATAGTTTTAAATGATAAATTATTAACATACCAAAGCCCTCCAGTTTAACTAATGAAGAACAAAGCTACTAGAGTTAGCCTTTTGCTTAAAGCATATCTTCATGGTAGAGCAATGTGTCAGCTTTATTGCTGACAACTATGCCTTCCAAAAGGTAATTTCAGTTTATTACTTCAAAATATTAGTATTGGTCCAAAAGTTCCACTCTTACATGTTACGTAATAGTAGAAGACTGGATGAGAGTCACAATTACTGCATGCTGATAAATCCCTGACTGACTCTGGACTCCTGCCAGGTAGCAATGGCATAGGCCTTGGCACCATCTCAGCCCTTGGCAGGCAGAGAAATGCAGATCTCTGTGAGTTTCAGGGCAGCCTGGTCTACAGAGCAGGTTGCAAAACAGTCAAGGCTACACAAAGAAACCCTGTCTTGGCAGGGGAAGATAAAAAATACTATGATAAATTTTCCCAGAGACCCTGTCTTGAGAAACCAAAAATAAATACAAAAGTAACACAAAAAAATAATTTGACTTCCTTTGCTAACTCAGGATTTCACAATGGCATTCTTGTTTACCTTTTCCCACATGTTATTTCATTATACTATGTGTACCCTAAAAATGAAAATAATTTTTGCTTTTCTGTTTTCTATTTGGTGATACTGAATGAGTGAGACATGGATGTATGCACTCACAACAACAATGTATTATTTTTATATTTTAGCTATTCATAATTAACAAAACGTTAGTGTTATCTTGAAGTGGGTTTGAAGATCTGCTTGCTAAAAATCAAGTGGCTCTTGGGAGTGGGAGTATGCAGGTGGAAACTCCCATAATCTTTCAAAGAATATGTTATGTCACATCTATTTTATTGTTCATTTACACATAGAGTAAGGCATTCTAAAATTTTATGTGCATTTAGGAATAACCCAGATAATTAATATATAGGTTTTCTGTCCATATTTGAAGGTCCTTAAAAATAACAAAATGTTTGGCAAGCTAAGATTTAAATAATTTTTTTCAATAATTAAAATGACTCTCTTGCCTGTGATCACATGGCAACTCCTCTGAGAAGAGAGAAGTAGGAAGAAAGTGATTTCCTGCTTGTCCCTCCTTATATTCTGGGTCTGCCTGCTGTGTCACTTCCTGCCTAGATCACAAGACTTCTCTTTACTACATTTCCTAGAATTCTCCTCCACTCCTAGTCACACCTATCTTGCTCCCCTGTTGGCCAACAGTGCTTTATTCAACAACCAATAAGATAAAAATACACAGAAGGACCCCCCTGATCAAAAGGCTCCCAAAGTCCTTTCTTTCTTATGCTACTTAGTATTTTTAAATATACTTGTAAGTCATTAAGAAGTATTGGCTCACACCATTTGTCAAACTATCTGGTATCTATCTATCTATCTATCTATCTATCTATCTATGTATCTGTCTATCATCTATCTATCCATCTATTTTTCTACACAAAGAAAGAGACAGACAGGTCCATGTGCCTCTATACCTTTTTTGCACATATCTAAATCTAAGTATTTCAAAGTTGTTAATATTAAATAATATGCTTATATCTCATTTTCAATAAATTTCCTAAAGCGTGTTAAAAAAAAATCACTTGCTTCATGTATTAGCATCCTTGTCTACCGAGGTGATACATCTGCATATTAGTTCTAAGGGATTTTTCTTATTGTTATTATGGTTACTGTTATCTTGTTTTCTTTCGCATATATTTCCAAAGTTGCACCCCTGACATTTGTTTGTCGTGTCTTATTCCATTAGATGGGATTTCAGGACATTACTGGAAAATATGCTAAGAGAGAGTAGTTTATCATCTCTGTGGTCCCAATGAGTAAATTTTCATTTAATCAAGATTACATAAGGCTTGTGTGTTTTGGGTGGATGTTCCCTTTCATAATAGTTGAAAAAGGTCCCATATCACTGTAACTAGACTTAAAGATGTGGATAAATACACATAATAAAGTATCATAAGCCTTAATAAAAATATTTTTAAACAGTTTAAAGAAGAAATAGCTAAAATTACCTTGTACCAAATATAGCTAAAAAAGGTAGACTTCCTTTCAAGTCTGTGATTTACTTTTGTATTCATATTAATGGCATCCATAAGTTAAAATTGGTAATTCAAATGGCAGAAGGAAATAATGTTGCATCTAAAAGTGCCTAAATGTTTTATACAACATTTAATGTATTCACCTTTATGGAGTATGTACTTTATTCTTTGAAGGATGCTAGGGTGTTTCCCCTTAAAATAGTATACAGATGGAAGAAGATAAAGGAAAGTACAGTATGGATATGAAGAATGAGGTTAATGAGAAGAAGTAGGCTTTTAAAGGAGATATCTGTTCATACAGTGAAATGATTCTCAACTTATGGGTTGCTACCTCTGTAAAGAACCTCTTTCTCTTGCTGGGTGTTGGTGGTGCACTCCTTTAATCTCAACACTTGGGAGGCAGAGGATCTCTGTGAGTTCGAAACCAGCCTGGTCTAACAGAGCTACTTCCTGAAGTAATAAAAAAAGGAAAAAAAAAAAAGAACCTCTGTCTCTAAAAATATTTACATTGTGATTTGCAACACTATAAAATTACAGCATAAGGTAGCAACAAAATTAATTTAATGGTCCTCACCACAACATGAGGACCTATATTAAAGTGTCAGAGCATTAGGAATGCTGAGAAGGTCTGATACAATCTGTCAAATATCTAACATCTTTTGTTGCCTAGTGCCATGTTTGGGAAACCCCACTATATTTGGCAGTAGGCAGAGTTAAGATTTAAGAAGAGGTTATTTTATATTAAACCTTAAAACTTAAAAGCACATATTTACTTGTAGAGAATACTAATTTACATAAAATATATTTGTTGACTTGTCTTTTAATTTTTTATAATGCAATTTGACAAATACTTTTTTTAGAAAGATTACAACACTAGATACTAAAACCCAATTCCTGCAGATATCTAGAAGGAGATTTAAGAACATAACATGGGGCAAATTCCTTTCAGAAGAGATGGCAAAACATCAATATCACCTGGATGGCAAAGATGAGTCATGCTAATCTCTTTTCTTTCCTTTCACATTTTCATTTTCCATCTATCACTGGCAGCTTCTGTATACTACATCCTCTGCTCAACTTCTTCTTTGATCTCCCATGTGTTCATTCCTTTCTCTGGGATTAAACTACAGAAACAATTATTTACATATCAACACTTTAAAACAGCAAGCCAAGGAGCAATCCTTAGAATTGAAAAGATTCTAACTAATTGAATTTAGGGAATATACATTCAATGAAGTTCATTTGTTTTTTATTTGTTTGGTTGTTTTGTTTTTTTTTTTTTTGGTAATAACTAAATGGTCAAAAGCCCCATTAGGGATATTTCTAAATAATGTGTTATGAGAATCTTTAAATTTCAAAACTTGAAAGGGGCAGTGGTTCTGGACAGATCAAAATAAGATAAAATACCATTCAGTAGTTTCACTTTACATCTGGAATAAATTCTGCATTTCTGGTCTATAGCCCAAATTAGTTTTACCACTTCCACAATAGTTTTATCACTTACCTCTTTATTCATAATATTAATAACTATATTTTCCTTATATATCTTGAGATTCTTGTGCAAGTAAATTACTCTGCCAGAAATGACCATCATAACATGGTTTCACTTCTTTTAAAAAAGGGTTATGATCATTGTCTTGTAATTGAAAGGAGTTAAGCACTGTTACATATTTAGGTAAAACCACATTGATATTAGTCACTGTGTGGTTTTGAACAGCTAAGCATTTCTGCAACTCAGTTTTATAGTCTACAAAATAGACATGATAGTCATGTAATTAGACATATAGTATGGTTAATGAATATTTAAAACAGTTTAGAAGAGTTTTTAGTTTAGAAATAATGTCTACTGATATCTTGCCATTCTATTTCTTCTGAATTTCCTATCACAACATAGATTGGTTTCTTTTTAATTAATTACTGATTACAGTTTCTCCTCCCTTCTCTCCTCCCAGTTCCTCCCCACAAGCTACCTTCTTTAACCACCCAAAAAATTCACTCCTTCTCCTCCCTTTTCAGAAAAGTTCAGGCCTCCCTCCCATGTATATCAATCAGCCATGGCATATCAAGATACAGTAAAAATAATGATCTCTTTTTCTATCAATGTTGGACAAGGCAACCCAGTGGGAGAAAATGGTTCTAAAAGCAGATAACAGAGTCAAAGACACACCATGATCCCTCTGTTAGTAGCCTCACAAGAAATCCAACATACTGCAGAGAGCCTATATCAGTGTCATGCAAGCTTACTAGATGGCAGTTCTGTCTCTTTGAGCAACTATGTGCTGACATTTGTTGATTCTGTGGGTTTTCTTGTGGTACCCTTGGCACATCTGACTCCCACTCACATAAAATTTGACCTATACTTTGCCCTGCCCACATGATATGCTGGGATAAATCTGGTGCAGAAATTCTGGGAGTGACCAGCCAATGAATGGTCCAGATTGAGACCCATGCCATGACAGTGAGCTCACCATTAACAATACCTAGAAGTTCAGGGCACAGACACTGGACAGCCTAGAGAAATAAGATAGAACCAAACAAAATTGGCAAAAAAAAATGAAATGATACCTAATGATTTTCTCCTATATTCATAGACAGTTGCCTAGCCCAATTGTTATAAGAGAGGCTTAAACACATCACCTTATGGAAACAAATGCATAGATACACAGCCAAACATTAGGCAGAACATGGGGAATCATGAGGAAGAGTAGGAGGCAAATTTGTAGATTATTTTCAAATTGAGTAGTCTACACTGAGTGTAAGATTCAAATTTTCATTGAATATCTTTGCATTGATTTCATTTTATCTTATTTCTCAAGCCCTACAGAATATATGGTATATTAGAAGGGTTACTGTCTATTTAATGACCAATAAATGGCAGCTACTTGGGAAATCACATATCATGGCCTGGTATGAATAATGTAACCATTTGAGTAAAATGTCTTCTCCCCATTCTCATGGCTAGTAAAACTTCCTGATTAAGAACTGGCTACATCATTCTTAGGATATATGTACTTACTCGGTACTGATTAGTGTAGTGATTTCTGTAGTGAGATTTGAAATTTTCATAGCATGGAAACATATGCCTTCATATATATATATATATATATATATATATATATATATATATATATATATATATAATATATATATCCTATATTTGGGAAAACTCTGTTCTAATAGAAAAAGAATCTTTCCTCAAAATATCACTACATAATGCTATCACGCTGTCTGTAAAGAATGACCATTGCCTTTGAAAGATGAGGTTACTCCGTTACCAACTTAGAAAATGAAACCAGCTGAACACCAGTGGTTAATGAGAGGAATTGTGTTAGCGCTTAGTAGTTCCTGGTTTGCCAATTATTGCTAAGTTCTTTGACAAGTACAGCAAATGATTCTGAGAATAGAAATGGAAGGAAAATTCTGCTGTCTGTCCTTGTCTTGAAATCACCCTTGACTTAATGTAACAGGAATCTTACAATCTGGACTCTAAAATTACTCTGCTTAAAAGAAATTTCTTAGTATTTGAAAACATGGCTAGAGTTATACTTGGTGTCCAACCTATTATTTAGAGTAGGACCACACGATTTCCTTCTTGTTCAAGCCATTGGTGACATGGTCACTTAATTAAAAGTAGTTAAAAAGTAGAGCTTCTATACAGGAGGGAGGGTCTTGGGCCTGCCTCTACTTGATATGCCAGACTTTGTTGCCTCCCCAAGGGATTCCTTACCCTTATTGAGGAGTAGATGGGTGGGGGCATTGAGTTTGGTTAAGGTGGGTTAGCAGTGGGAGGAGAGAAGGGCTTACTCTAATTAGTATCTAAAATGAAAACAAGCACTTAAATAAAGAAATTAAAAAGTAGAGATCTTGAGCTTATAGTTAATGTTGAAAGGAAAAATATAAATAAACCCCTCATCTTGATAATTAAAAGCAGAGAAGATGGCCTTTGAAGGAAATAACTGGAGTCCTGAAGCTCAAACTGACATTAAGTGAAGATTTTGACAAAGGTTACTCAATCAAGGAATTAACTAGAATGAAACAGACTGGAATTCTAGTGGGTCTTTAGGATAAACTAGTTTAAAGTAAGTAAAGATAAGTAGAAGACACAAATCTATAGGAACCTGTATAAATCAAACTTTATCTGTAGGTCTGTGTCAGCAGGAAGGGCATCTACTACTAGCAAGAACTCCCAGGTCTTGAATTTATCCTTGATTAAGAGATGTAAGAGTCCTAGTAATGGCAGAATGAAGGTTTCTGTGTGAACTTGGAGACTTTTCCACAATGATATTAAAATTATATGAATGCACATTAATATTTGCTCTATTTTTAAGTGATTATCACTTTTAAGAAAGTATATTTATCTTTTTTCTATTATGGCACCACAGTACCTTCAATTCTTTGGAAACTATTTTATTAGGATCACTAAGCCATGAGATGTGACAGTTATCAGTAAATTATCAAATGTCCTTCAAAAGTGTATAGGCTATTTTCTTGTTTGCCAGACAATGGAGGTTCTGGAAAGATTCTGATGATTTAGGAAGTGGGGCCCATTGTAAGCAAATTCTCTTGTCAACTGTCATGAGGTACACCACATTCCTGCAACAACTATTCTCAGGTGACCAACTCACCACATTCCCAAAGGCAAAGAGGCCAAGAGATCACAGACTGAAATCTTGAAAACTAAGCCATTAAGTCTTTTGGCTTTATAAGTAGTTTATTACTGGTCCTTGTCACAGTAATAGAAAGTTTATTAACAGAGAGAATAAATGTTACGTCCATGTCTTTGGATTGTTGAGAATTTACATGGTGTCACATTGGTCTTTGTTTGGCTATACCACTATGATGCAACAGATCAGGCAAAGTAGATATTTTTAAGAAATATTAACTCTATAGGTACACACACACAAGATATATATATATATATATATATATATATATATATATATGTTAAACTTAAGTTAATCAATGAGCTACCTCAAAAGATTCATTAGAAGACATAAATAACTCAGCTGGACATTATTCCTCTCATACTTATATTTCCTAAGTCTAAAAATGGATGAAAATATTGGTATCAGTGATAAAGATACTAGGCCAATAAACTAGATTTCAGTCATCCTTGAATACTTATCTCTGGATCTCAAGCTTTGAAAGAAAATATCATGTCTTTTCTTTATAATGCTTTACTGATTTGAAATATGACTTCTAGTTTACATTAATAAGTGGGTACAGAACAGTGTACACATGTACTTATAACACAAACATCCAGATCTACACATAGGTCAATGCCTGTTGTTGTGAATGAGTCTGAGTAAATGTATAAATTTGCTACAATGTTTGAACTATATTTGATTTAGTAGTTTTTCAGAAGCCCAAGATTTTGAAATTTCATGAACTTATTTGGCTGTTGCAGCAAGTTTACGTCCTAGAAAAGTGACAGGCTTGATTAGTAAGTGTGCCCTTTATCTATAAGGTTCTTATTTGTCTACTATTTCACAGTAAGCAATTCTGATGAATGGTGCAATTAACCTTTCCATTATTAAAACAATTAATTGCAAAAATTAAGGACATGACAGGGACAAAATCTTAATGCATAAGTTATTAGGTTCAGAAATTGTAATTATTAATCTATTACAATAATTGTGGCATAAACAATGAAGGAGTTATATGCTAAAATTTGTCATAAATGTTTTGTTCTTCACTTCAATTATGTATAAAAGATTGAATATTTTACATTAGGCTGAAGGTCTAGATGAACACTGGTGTTGGTTAAAATCTGTCTGTATATACGAACACTAGTGTCAGTGTATAAGATACGAGAATTTGAAAATTAGTGTGAGTTAACTAATACATAATGTTATACTGTTGGGAGCCAAATCTCAGGGCTTGGCATGAGATCCTAGGCCATGCTTGGCAGACCACATAGTTATCCTTTACATAGCAGTTCCTTAGAACCTCAGATCAAGAAAAGAAACAACTTAACCCAGTCCTCCACCCGCAGGCACAGTCACGTAGGTAATCCCTTCCTGGACCTCTTACTCCTGAACTCTTTACCTTGCCAAACATCCTCTTTGTGGCTTCCTAATATCCTGCGTATACTAACACCTGGTGCACAAACAACCCATTCTGTCCCTCCCCATATCCTGACTATATAAGCTAGCCTGAGAAAAGTAAAGTTTGCCACTTGATCAGAATCCTGTCTTGTGATTGTTATCTCTGCATCTCTTGTCCCCATTCCCTGTCCCTGACTCTCTTGCCCTAGGTTGATGTCCTGCAGTTCGGGACATTATACAAATTAAAAATTTCAGAAAGATGGAGAAACAATTGATCGCATGTTGAAGTTGAACACAAATAAGGTTTTCCCCCCTTTAAATCTACAGTGAAGAGAATATGGGTTTGGCAGACGTCAATACATCTGATTTCATGTCAGAATACTTAAATAAGGTATATAATTTTGCTTTCTGAGACACATAACACTTATTTCCTTAAACATCAATTTGTAGAGAGTGAAGAATAATGGTTCAGATTAGATCGTTTCATCAGTTTTGTGATAAACAGAATAAATGATGAGAGACAATTTAATAACCAATAATTGCATGAAATAGAGGCCCATTCATTGTGGTAAGAGACATACATTCTGCACTGTTATGTAACATTTCCCACTCTTAATTGAAATAGATAGACTCAAATACTTAAGCTCAGAAGTGGCAAGACAATGACACTCTTCCCAAGGTCATATAAGCAGAAAACAACCGCTATAAAATGAATCTTCAGTAGAGCTGCCTGGCAGATGGACAGAAAGTCTTGGGGCTAAGCTTTCCTCAGTTATATCATTGTATATGAATCTTTCAGTTTTGCAGTTGTCCTTTATTACCCCATGTTCCAATAAGCAAACTAAATACTAATGGCTTTGCCAAACTGCACTGGATCATTTTGGTCTGTCAATGATGCCTTATCTAGGCTGAATGAGCATTTGCTAATTTTTTCCCAGAGAAAACATTCAATATTGTTTGAAGGATTAGTTACCTGTAACTCTCAGCATTTGGAATGTGGACTAAATAGAAACTAAATGTGATTTCAGTCCATTATAATTAATATGAATTTTAATAATCATATACTTATAAGCTCTAAAGTAGTAGTTACTAGTTGGAGTTGCAGGAATTTTTGTTCAGAATGAATCACTGACTAGACTATTATGATTCCCCCCAAATAATAATATTTGTGATCATTCTACATGGACCTACAGGGTGGATCAAGGCTAGTGGCACTCCTAAGGCACATAACACCAATGTTATGGAATAATTCTCCCGTACACTGTGAATATGTATTCCCCTCATTGTTAAATAAAGAAGCTGCTTTGGCCAATAGCAAGGCAGAATAAAGCTAGGTAGGAAAGTCAAACTGAATACAGGGAGAAAGAAGGGAGGAGTCAAGGGAGATGCTACCAGCCACTGGAGGAACAAGATTTATTAGAGCACAGGAAACATAGATTTATAGAAATGGGTTAATTTAAAAGTAAGATCTAGTTAGCAATAAGCCTGAGCTCTTTGCCCAAGGATTTTGCAATTAATTTTAAGTCTCTGATAATTTAAAAGCAGTTTGTGAGACAGGGTAGGACAGAGAAAACTCCATTTACAAATCACCTTATATATTTCCATTTTTTCATTACCTCTGTATTATGGGTGTTTGTGTGTGTAAGTGGTAACATAGTTCAGTGTATAAGTTCAAGGTATGGTATTTATCTTTCATATTTTGGGGACAGAGTTTATTGTTTTGCTGTTACTTATATGGGGTTACCTGAACTTAAAAATACTCAGGGGTCTCATGTCTTTCCCTCAATCTCTTAGAGGTCCAGGATAAAATATATACCGTCATACTTTTACATGGGTTCTGGGAATTAAATTAAGGTTGAAAATAAAGTGATTTGACCCAATGACCACTTCACTCATATATTATGAAGATTGTAGATGACACTAATTTCCTTATGATGTTTTTCTACATCAAGTTATTTTCAGGTTTGAGTGACTTAATAATAGTCACATTAACCCATCTTATATCTGTATGGGGTTGCTTTATACTTGAACCGCAATTAGGAAAAAATAAATCTTTTCTGTAGTATTATTCAAATATTCTACAAGCCAGCTGTGCCAAAATCTGGTATCCTTCAAAATAATGCAACAATTTTGAAGAAATAGTGTTTTATGGATTGTTTCCTCAAAGGAAAATGGGATGAGAGTGCTAGGAAAATATGGTAGGAAGCATATTAGCCTACAAAAAGGCTACTTTAGTAAGTAAAAGAGCTAAGGCATTTCTAGAATACCTTGGGGGATGAACTAGTCAGTAGGCTAAGTTTTATTTTCATAGGTTTTCTAACACAACTTTTGTTATATATGGAACTTTCTGGATATAATTGATTAATTAAAATAACTGATAACTGACCTCTATGTTTTGTGCTAACTGCATAATGCATTTGGCTTATACACAGTATTGAAAAACATTTCTTTTTAGAGTTTATTTTCAAGTTCTTCTTCTTTGCATTGATATAAATTGTAAAACATATAAGACAATGCATCAAGGAAATCAAGAATACCCAAGTTAATAAAAAATAATATACAGTAGCACTAAGGGTTGCTCATGAAAATTGCAATATGTCCTTTCATACAGAAATTATTAGTTATGTATGATAAAAGAAATCTATAATCAATGCTCTAATTTGACTGAAATTATGGTTAAGAGATAGGATAAACAATTAGGACATATGCTTCCTATGTCTTCTTATTTAATGATGTGGCTCAAACATAGAAAAACATTGATCTACAATCTGACTTACTATAAAATGCATGCTGGGAAAGACTAAAACTATTTACTAGGTAATGTTCACTATGTGATGCTTTATCCTTGAGTGATTTCAAGAATAAATGAATCACATTATTTTCTCATAAAATGAAAGAGGAAATGAAAATCAAGTATCTATACCTGTTTAAATACTTACAAGTTTTACTTCTTCCATAAAGTTCAAACTTAATTTAGGTTAAGGTTTTATATTTGTCATTGTGTGGATTTAGAAATAACATAATATCTACACACATAATTAAAACTATCTCCTCTTAAGAAACAATCCCTACATGTTTCCTTTTCTGCAGTGATTTTATCAAAAAAATAATTCATCTGTTTAAAGTTATAATCTAGGACCCTCCCTGGAAGGACTAATCACCAGGAGTCTGGCCTCACCTCAGTCTTGCCCACCCCATATGCCCTCTGCCCTCTGCTTGAGGTGCACTCTGCTGAGGCCCAGATACTGCCATCCCCCTACTGGAGCTTCCTGGTCCTGCTTCCTGTGTAGTAGACTCACTCCATCAGGATAGAACATGGACAATTTCCTGGATATATATCATTTACCAAATTAAATCAAGAACAGATAAGCAACTTAAATAGATCTATAACTCTTAATGAAATAGAAGCATTCATCAAAATCATCCAACAACAACAACAACAACAAAAGAACAGGGCCAGAATTTTTCATAGAAGAATTATACCAGTAATTCAGATTAGAGCTATTATCAGAACTCCTCAAACTGTTCCAAATAATCAAAGCAGAAGGGACATTGCCAAACTCTTTCTACAAGGCTACAATTACCTTGGTACCTGAGCCACAAAAAGACACAAATAAAAAGAGAACTATAGACCAATTTCCCTCATAAACATTGATGCAAACATACTGGCAAAGCAAATCCAAGAACACATCAAAAATAGCTTCCACCATGAAAATCTATCAATGTAATCGACCATGTAAACAAACTGAAAAAGAAAAAGCACATTAGCCTCTCACTAGATGCAGAAAAGCCTTTGATAAAATCCAACACCCCTTCAAGATAAAGGTCTTGAAGAGATCAGGAACAACAGGAACATACCTAAACATAATAAAAGCAATATGCAGCAAGAAAACAGCCAATCTCAAACTAAATGGAGTGAAACTCAATGCAAATACTCTAAAATCAGGAACAAAATAAGCCTTTCCACTCTCTCCCTTCAATATTCTTCTAGAAGTTCTAGCACTTCAATATTGTTCTAGAAGTTCTAGTTAGCACAAAAAGACAACAAAAGGATATTACAGGGATACAAATTGGAAAGTAAGGAGCCAAACTTTTACTATTTGCAGAGGATAGGATTGCTTACATAAGTGAACTGAAAAACTCTACTAAGGAATGCCTACTGCTGATAAAAATCTTCAGCAAAGTGGCAGGATACAAGAATAACTCAAAAACATCAGTAGCCCTACTATATACAGATGATCAATGGGTAGAGAAGGAATTCAGAGGAAAATCACACTTTACAATGGCCCAAAACAACATAAAATATCTTTGGATAACAGTAACCAAACAAGTGAAAGACCTGTATATCAAGAATTTGAGTCCTTAAAGAAAGAAATTATTAAAGATATCAGAACATGGAATGATCTCCCATGCTCTTGGATAGGTAGGATCATCAGAGTAAAAATGGCAATCTTGCCTAAAGCAATCTACACATTCAATGCAATCCCCATCAAAATCACAACACAATTCTTCACAGACTTTGAAAGAACAATTCGCAACGTCACATGGAAAAAAAGAGCTAGTATAGCCAAAATAACCCTGTACAATAAAGGAACTTCTGGAGGCATCACTATCCCAGACTTCAAGCTCTATTACAGAGCTATAGTCCTGTGTGGTATTGGCACAAAAATAGACAGGTAGACCAGTGGAATAGAGTTAAAAACCCTGATATTTTAGGGTACACACCTATGATCACCTGATTTTTTATATAGAAGCTAAATTTATATGATGTAATAAAGAAAGTATCTTCAACAAATGGTGCTTGCATAACTGGATGCTGGAATGTAGAAGACTGCAGGTAGATCCATGTCTATCGTCATACACAAAACTTAAGTCCAAATGGATCAAAGACCTCAACATAAATCCAGCCACACTGAACCTATTAGAAGACAAAGTGGGAAATACCCTTGAATGAATTGGTACAGGAGACTGCTTCCTGAATATTACACAAGTAGCACAGACACTGAGATTACCAACAGATAAATGGGACCTCCTGAAACTGAGAAGCTTCTGTAAGGCAAAGGACACAGTCATCAAGACAAAATGGCAGCACACAGACTGGGAAAAGGTATTCATCAACCCCACCTCTGAATGACTGAAAGGCACATAAGAAAGTGTTCAACATCCTTAGCCATCTGGGAAATGCAAATCAAAACAACTGTGAGATACCATCTTACAACTGTCAGAATGGCTAAGATCAAAAACACCAATGACAGTTCATGTAGGAGAGGATGTGGAGAAAGGGGAACACTCCTCCACTGCTGGTGGGTGTTACAATAAATCATTCCGCTAAAAGCTACCAAGCTCCCATCCACATGTGCAGTTTATACCAGCCGCCCGCCCAAGTTAGGGCCCCAAATTAATACACAGAAACTTGTATTAGGTTCAAATGCTGCTTGGCCAATGACTAGGATTCCTCATCTGTTAGCTCAGTCTTAATTATCATAAACCTATATATTTTCGAAGGAAAATGGATGGAACCAGAAGAAACCATTCTGAGTGAGGTAATCCAATCAAAAAAAAAAAAAAAAGATAAACATGGTATGTACCCACTCACATGTGGATTTTAGACATATAGTAAAGGATTACCAGCCTACAATCCACACTGTCAGAAAAGTTAGCAAACAAGGAGGACCCTAAGAGAGACTTACATGGTCCCCTGGAGAAGAGGAAGGGGAGAAGATTTGCTGAGCAAATTGGGATCATGGGAGGGGAGGGGAGGGAGCTAAGGGAATGAAAAGGGGAGAAGAAGAGGGGTGAGGAAGACATGAGGGAGCAGAGAGGTTGAGTTGAGGAAGAATAGAAGAAAACAATAAAGGAGGTACCATAAGAGAGGGAGACATTTTAGGTTTACAGAGAAATCAGACACTAGGGAAATGTCTGTTTCATCTACACAGATGAAATCAGCTAACAATCTAAGCAACAGAGGAGAGGCTACCTTAAATTCCCTCCCCTGATAATGAGATTGATGACTGACTTATATGCGACCCTATAGCCTTCATCCAGCAGGTGGTGGAAGTAGAAGCAGATACCCACAACTAATCACTGAACTGAACTGGAATCCAGTTGCAGAGAAGGATGATTGATGAGCAAAGGGGTCCAGACCAGTCTGGTGAAACCCACAGAAACAGCTGACCTGAACAACAGGAGCTCTTGGTCCGCAGGCTGATAACTCGAATACCAGCATGGGACTGATCCAGCCACCATGAACGTGGCTTTCAGTGAGGAAACCTCCGAAATCTATGGGACCTCCTGTAGTAGTTCAGTACTTACGCCTATCATAGGTGTCGACTTTGGGAGCCCATTTCACATAGAGGGATACTCCCTGAGCCAAGACACACAAGGGTGGGCCTAGGCCCTATCTCAAAGTATATGATAGACTCTGATGACCCCCTATGGAAGGCCTCACCCTCAATGGGGAGCAGAAAAGATCTGTGATAGTTAGTGTTTTATTTGGGGGTGTGGTAGGGGAGGAGAGGAGGGAGAGGAAACTGGGATTGACATGTTAATCAATCATGTTTCTAACTCAAATAAAAAAAACGAATTTAATGATTATATCAGAACATGGAATGATTTCCCATGCTCTTGGATAGGTAGGATCATCATAGTAAAAATGGCTGTTGTGCCTAAAGAAATCTATATATTCAATGCAATCCCCATCAAAATCCCAACACAATTCTTCACAGACTTTAAAAGAACAATTCTCAAATTTATATGGAAAAACAAAAATCCAGGATACCAGAAACATCCCTATACAATAAAGTAACTTCCAGAGGTATCACCATCACTGATTTCAAGCTCTACTATCCTGAAAACAGCTAACATCCTGAAAACAGCTTGGTATTGGCATAAAAACAGACAGGTAGACCAATGGAATCAAACTGAGAAACCTGATACTAACCCACATTCCTACGAACGCACAAATTTGACAAAGAATCTAAAGTAATACAATGGAAAAAAGTGCATCTTCAACAAATGGTGCTGGCATAACTTGATTCGGACATGTAGAATATTGCAGATAGATCCATATATGTTGCCATGCATAAAACTTAAGTCCAAATAGATCAAAGACCTCAAGATAAATCCTGCCACACTCAACCTCTTAGAAGAGAAAGTGGGAGGTACCCTTGAACAAATTGGTACTGAAGATCTCTTTCTGAACGTAACACCAGTAGCACAGACACTGAGATTGACAACTAATTAATTGGACCTCCTAAAAGTGAGAACATTCTCTAAGGCAAAGTACATAGTCAACAATAATTAACTGCAGCCCACAGAATGGGAAAAGATTTTCACCAACCCAACATCTGACAGAGGGCTGATTCCCAAATATACAAAGAAATCAAGAAGCTATCCAGAAAAACACAAAATAATTCATTAAAGGGGAGGGGGTACAGAACTACATAGAGAATTTCAATAGAGGAGTAAAATGACTGAAAGACACATAAGAAAGTGCTCAACATCCATAGCCATCAGGGAAATGCAAATCAATACAACTCAGAAATACCATCTTGCTATTATCGGAATGATTACAATCAAAAACACCAATGACAGTCTATGGTGGAGAGTGTGTCGAGAAAGAGGAATAGTTCTCCATTGTTGGTGGCAATGTCAACTTGTAGGACCACTTTGGAAATCACTACGGGGGTTTATCAGGAAAATGGGAATCAGTCTACCTCAAGATCTGATAATTTCACTCTTGGGCCAAATTTCACTCTTTCACCCAAAGAATGCACATTCATACAGCAAGGACATATGTTCAGCTGTGTTCATAGCAGTGTTGTTTGTAATATCCACAACCTGGAAGCAGCTTAGATGCCCTTCAACTGAAGAATGGATGGAGAAAATGCCATATATTTACACAATGGAATATTACTCAGCAGAAAACAAAAACAAAAACAACAACAACAACAAAATGAAATCTTAAAATCCGTAGGCAAGTGGATGGAACTGGAAGAAACCATTCTGACTGAGTTAGCCCAATCACCAAAATACAAGCATGGTATGGATATTAGACATAGAGCAATGGACTACCATCCAAAAATCTACAGCACCAGAGAAACTAGGAAACAAGCAGGACACCAAGGGACAAACACATGGTCCCCTGAAGAAGGGGAAGTACCCCTGAGCAAATTGATAATACAGGGGGAGAGAAAAGGGAGGTAGAACAAGGAGAAGGGGAGAAGAGGAGGGGGGGATGAGAACAAGAGGGATCAGGAACACTGAGACAAGGGAGGAGTAGAGGAGAGCAAAAAAGGAGACATCTTTATAGAGGGAGCCAGTATAGGTTTAGAGTGAGGTCTGGCACTAGGGAAATGTTCAGAGATCCACAATGATGACCCCAACTAAGAATCTAGTTAGTCGTGGAGAGGCTACCTTTGTTACCCTTCCCTTATAGTGAGATTGGTGACTACCTTGGTTGCCGTCCTAGCCCCGTCATGCTGTAGCTGATTGAAGCAGAAACGGGCACCCACAGGTAAACACTGAGCCATACTCCTGGAATCCAGTTGTAGAGAGGGAGGAAGCATGCACAAAGGAGCCAAACCATGCTAGAGAAACTCACAGAAACATTTGATCTGACCTAGACGGCACAGAGAACCAAGTCATATAGCTAGGGAACCAGCATTGGACCGAACCAAGCACTCTGAAAGTGGGTGACAGCTAGCCGGCCTAAGCAGTCTATGGGACCTCTCACAGTGGAAACAGTATTTATCCCTAGTGCACAAATGTGCTTTGGGAGCCCATTCCCTATGGAGGAATACTATTGCAGCCCAGATACAAGAAAGATGTCCTAGGCCCTCCCGGAAAGGAGGTGACAGACTTTGATGATCCCCCTTGGAAGGCCTCACAATCCTTGGGGAGTGGATGGGGGGTTGGTTGGAGGGTCTATGGGTGCATGGAGGATGGGAGTGAGAGGGAACTGGGATAGGTATGTAGAATACAATTGTTCCTACAATAAATTAAAAAACTTAAAAAATTATAATCTCATAATTAAAGACCTTTATATGAAAGTGTAGGTCTATTTTAATCTCAGGAAATGTGGCTTATTGCAATATTAGCATTTCAAGTTTGATTTTCATGGACATTAATCTTATTATGAAGCTGTTTGTGAATACAACTATGTTATCTCAAGATGTTATTGTCTGCTCAATTGTCTTCCGTATGAACAAAATACATAGAGTCATTTGGAGATGACTTTTGTGCTTGCAAAGACTGGGCATATTCTAATATTCAATGTTTGCTGGGGGTCTGGAGATATCATCGAGCAAGACACTAGTCAAGGATATGGGAGTTGCTGACACAGTTCCATCCTTGTGAGTAAAGACAGTTTTTCTCACTTAAGACTTCAATTCAATTTGTTGAGGCTCACCCAAATATGTTGTCAGCTTTATAAAAGTCTACTGAATTAAATATTAATATCAGAGGACTTGACTGCTCTCTAGCCAGATGTATGAATACTGTTTGGCTAGCCAATATTAACTGTCACATATATGGGTACATACAACAAGCTTAAAAAGATACCTAATAAATAATGAATAACCTTGGAAATTTGTTAATAATTTTCAGTTTGAAATGTTCATCTTTTGAATAAAACTATAAAGGTTATAAAAGATGATCAATTGCTTATGTTACCAAACAAAAACAGCTTCAAAGATAAGACATATATCTACACACACACACACTGTGGTTCCCAGTAAAAAAAAAGAAAAAAAAGAAAGAAAATAAGCCAAATTGAATGTTGAATGTTAAACATGAACCTTCAACATTGCTCAGACTATTTTACTGAATATATTTAAACTCCAGGAGTATTTCTAAAATTCACTGTCCTTGACAGAATTGTCCTAACCTGGTTGGTTTCAGTTTCCTGTACCATAGTTAAATGTATAAAATTATTTTTCCTCATTAATCTAAGAGTATTGTAACTAAATGTTATATCAAATACAGTAAATGCATTCTAATGACTTTTTGTTTCCAAAACTGAATCTTATAGTTATAAACCAAATGTCAATCATACATCATATGCATGCATATACCCCCCACATATATATGTATATATTGTAATATCACACACATATATACATATATAGTTTGTTAGTTTCAAGTTTTACTATTAAGTAAAACTCACACAAAAGATTAAAAAAGAATGTCACTCATTCCAGGCAGTTGTTGAAAACTAGCCATGGTTAGCATTCTACAAATGCATAATTGTGTTACATTCTGAAATGCTATAATACTGTGCCCTTTTCTAAAATACAGCTTAGTAGAGCATGGCAGAAGGAAGGCAGGAGGCCAAAAAGTGGAACAGGCAATTATATAATGTAAGTTATATTTCTCATTTTCAAAATGGAAAATTTTTTGACTTGAGATCTTATCTTTATCATAATCTGCTATGCCCTGCACCCTTATGGACACAGAAAATTTAATTGTCAGGCTTAACTGAACCCATCTATTTAATTGTTTTTCCTTGAGTAGTTTTAAATTTTTAATTGATGTGATTTCTCTAGCTGTTAACTGAAATGATTGAAGTCTCATTTCTAGAGTTTTCTTTGTAACTTCTGAAGCCTTTCTGAATACAATAGTTGCAGCAATGTGCTGTTGAAGCTAATTCCATGTTTACTGTTTATCAAAAGCCCTTCCTGTCTGATCTGAGTTTTCAGGGGTTTGTGAGATCATTTGTCTAATGATATGAAAACATTTGTGTTTAATTCAAGGACAGCATTTTGTTCTTCTCCTTATAAAACTGAAATGTTGGGCATCTAGAAACCACCCCAATTAAATATTGTATTGTGCAATATGGGTAAAACCCACAGCTCAATTCATTTAAAAGATACATGTTGGCCGGGCGTTGGTGGTGCATGCCTTTAATCCCAGCACTTGGGAGGCAAAGGCAGGTGGATCTCTGTGAGTTCGAGGCCAGCCTGGTCTCCAGAGTGCCAGGATAGACTCCAAAGCTACACAGAGAAACCCTGTCTCGAAAAACAAAAACAAAAAACAAACAAACAAACAAAAAAGCTACATGTTAACAAAACTCAGAAAATTTTTATTAAATTTTCTGAACTTATTTTCTTTGCTATCCTAAAGTGTTTACTTATTTTATTATTGATATTTATTCATCCCAAACTTCTCATATTTTGAAAATTATTTTCATCCAAGAAAATGAGAGTTGTTTCAGACTTAATATGAAGTTGTTAAGTAAAAAAGTAGTCATACTGGAGTCAGTGTTAACAGAACTGGTAAAAAGATAGCATCATTCAGTTTCCAGCATGCTCACAGACCTGAGTTCCTATTTAGAACCACACAAGAATACTGAATGACTTGTGATCAATGGATTTGTTGCAAAGCCATGTTGTGCTTTTATCTTTTCTGTGTCTAGAGCTTTCATCCTTGACAAACATAGTCAAATTAACCATTATAGAATTATATATCATGTTTGTTTTTTGTTTGTTTGATTGATTGTTTGTTTTTTGTTTTTTTGAGGCAGGGTTTCTCTGTGGCTTTGGAGACTGTCCTGGAACTAGCTCTTGTAGACCAGGCTGGTCTCGAACTCACAGAGATCCGCCTACCTCTGCCTCTCTAGTGCTGGGATTAAAGGCATGTGCCACCAATGCCTGGCTAATTATGTATTATGTGTTACAGACAGAAAATATATTCAAGAATGAAGAGTTAGAAATTTAAAATGTCCCAAACATATCAAGTAATTATTGCTTCTTTAATGAAATATATACTAGACAGTCCTTACATGCTAACTAAAAAGTCTTTTATAAAACTAGCCTGGCCCTGATATCAAGGCCCTTGATAAGGCCTCATCAGAGATTTCAAAGCCAGCACAATCAGAGCAAAAACCAACATAAATATACAGTGGAGTTGTTTAGAAACACATTGGATAAATTCAATAGATGGAGACCACTATAAACATGCAAAAAGTCAAAACAAGAGATACAGAGCACAGTCCCAATGGATTGACTTTCAAAACAACTTCTGGACCTAAGGTTCAGGGAACAATGCAGAAGCAGGGGATGGGAAGATTGAGAGAACTGGGATCAGGAAGTTTGCTGTGAGACTGTGTCTTCTAGAAGTGTCAGAAGGTACACCCCCCAAAGTCTCATCAACATGACTACTTAAACATAATTTGAATAAGGATAACAATAGACATGCTAAAGGAGACAGAGGGAATCCAGGAGGACTCAACCATACACAAAAGTCATAGGCAACTAAGGAATGCCCAGTGTGAGACAAATGGTCATTCCCAGGAAAGAGCACATCAATTGTTTATCTAAATGCTCAGCACTGAAACTGTATACACCAGTGTGTGTTTGTGTGTGTGTGTGTGTGTGTGTGTGTGTGTGTGTGTGAGAGAGAGAGAGAGAGAGAGAGAGAGAGAGAGAGAGAGAGAGAGATGGGGGTGAGGGAGAAAGAACGAAAGAAAGGAAGGAAGGAAGGAAAGAAAGAAGAAAGAAAGAAAGAAAGAAAGAAAGAAAGAAAGAAAGATAATTTGTATATTGCTAATGATTACAATGGAAAATTGGAGGGAGGGAAGGAGGAAATAATGTAATTTTACTATACATTTTCATGTATTTTGACATTATTCTAATTTTCTTTGCTGGGACTAAATATAGGTGGTTCTTCTTTTATTGATTTGTTCTCACTAGAATATATATATATATATATATATATATATATATATATATATATATATTCTATATATGTATATATACCCCAGAAGTTGATTATATTGATGATCACACCTATGTTGTGGATGAAAAATTACTCTGCTTGAAGCTTGTACAGTTGAATTAAAGCGTAAATTTGGCTCTGTAAAGGTCATAGAGGTAGAATAGGTGGGTGGCTCCTAAGAAGCAGCAGCAGGCTCTAGTTTGTCCTCATTTTTTTTTTTTTGCTGGACTCAGTATTTTTCTCAAATAAGACCTACTGATGAACAGAAAACTCATCCTTCCATACACAATGGCATGAACTCAACTAAGCAAAATCTCTTGAGGCCAGCAGTGTTGGAGTTGGAAAAGCCATCTTTCTTAGGGGCAGTTTCATTGCCATCAACCAAGAAAATGGCTAATATGAAAATAGTTGAACTCTTCCTGGGACTTACTATGATGAGGAAGAAGTTTGAAGTTTGTCTTTAAGCTGATTAGTCAGATTTCAGGGTAAGTAGCTGAGTGGCAACAAGCCAGAATCAAGGAGCAATTTGAATGGGAGTCTGTGAACAAGAACAAGACCTGATTTAAATTGATCTTGAGCCTAAAGAAAGGGAATACCAGCACATGCTAACAAGGCTGGGAATACACCACAGGATTCACTACAAATGAATAGTTCCATAAGACCTACTATTGCCTTTTCTACCAAGTGAATATCTTAATTTAAATAAAGAGAATTTATTAATTAGAAAAAGAAGATATAAGAATGCAAGAGTTCCATCTTAACTATGGTAAGTTACCAACTGTAGCTTAACATTGTGGGATATAACTAAAATTGTAGCAATGGTGGAGACAGACTCAGAGTAGGTTGGGCAAGTTTTGTAGACCAACCAATTAGCTCCAGCATCACAAAATCTATAAGGTGAAAATTGTGAGGACCACATCTGATGCCATTCTCTTCACTCTGAATGCATGCATGCATACAAATACAAACATATATACATAGATTCATACATACATACACACTAACAAATAAATTATAGATTATGAGTTTTGTGGTGATATATTATTTATGATTTATTAAAGCTTGCCTGAGGATTCAGAAAGCAAAGTCAGCCTCAGGCTATAGAGATCAGATGGTGGTGGTTTGTCCCTTAAATCCCAGAACTCAGGAGACAAAGACAGATGGAACTCTCTTGAGTTCAAAGCTCCCCAGGGCTACAAGAGATTTAATCATTCTAAAAGCTCATACCTTTAATCTCAGCACTAGAGAGGTATAAAAGATAGGTGCAGTGTCTTCAGTAGTCAGTCTTGGGAGTCTCTAACCATGTGGAGGAGAGCATAGTAGTCGGAGTGAATCTAAGGAGCAGTAAGTCGGAAGCAGTTTGAGGATCACCCCTTTGGTCTCAGCAGAGGTAGTGGTAAAAGGTAGTGACCAGTTACTTTGCTTTCTCTGATCTTCAGCTTCAAGCTTGAACCCCAATATCTACCTGTCTTTGGGTCTTTTATTTTTTTATGCTATAAATTTTTTTAAGTTTTTGAAAATATTAAGACTCATAGTCTTGGTTTTAGTATGTAGCAGCCAGAAATAATTATGGGATGCTGGGATACAGAAGAGGGTAATGTTGTAGAAAAAAGAAGAAGTGCTGGTTTACATTACATAATGAAAATTATTGCTTGAGACAAAAGAAAATCTAATTAATCAATTGTTGGAATTGAGATAAGGGATTTCAGTGTTAGCTAAATTTGAGAAAACATTAGAAAATGAGATGAATTTAGAAAATGCTCATGTGCCAAATTTCTTCAACATCTTACAGTTTGATAATGAGGTTCACAAAAAATTAAAAATATCCCTGCCCAATATATATATATATATATGTGGATGAATATGTGCAAGCATTTAGCAGATGTACTGAGTGTGCCATGTCATTCCTGTTAAATTGTTGACTTTAAAAGACACTTAATCTCTATCTTTGTTTATTAATTACTAACTTCAATGAACAAAAACACTTAGAGTATTGAAAATAATAAAATTAACTTATTTAAAAATATTATTTTATAAGAAGCTCCTAAGAAGTCGTGTATATAATAATTCTTATTAAGAGTCATCAAATTATAATAAAAGTTTGAATACTATGCAACTTAATTTGCTTTTTATGCTGCACATATTATTCACATATAGGCTGATGGTATAACCAAGCACTCTAATTGCTCTGAGACTATAGAAAATGCAAGAGAAATATGTCAGCTATGCAGTTGTATTTGTTATAATAGACATGTCAATCAAATTATAATTCTTGATATGTAATATATTATATATTATACTGTATGTCTTCCACAGAAAGTTATTTATATTAGTTTGTCTTCAGCTTGGAAATTTAATTAAAAGCAAGATTGGGAAATAAAATTTAAAAATATTTTTATTGTAAAAATAAGTCCCTTCTCTTTCAATTAACCTCCTTACGGCTGTCCTGTCATTCCAGACTTATTAGTGTCTACCGTTCCAAACATAATCACTTTTATCTCATTTGATTGTT
Source organism: Cricetulus griseus (assembly GCF_003668045.3). Classification (NCBI taxonomy): domain Eukaryota; kingdom Metazoa; phylum Chordata; class Mammalia; order Rodentia; family Cricetidae; genus Cricetulus; species Cricetulus griseus. Next base: position 54,238,336 of record NC_048600.1, read on the forward strand.
GTAATAGGAAAGCTCATTATGTATGTCTAGATTTTGCTCTAGATTCATGTCACCACACATTGTGTATAGCTTGGCTCCAACTATGACTGTCCAGAGAGAAAGACGCTTTTCATTTTGTCCTTCTCAGCTCCTTTCTTGCCAGGTTATATTTACTAGTTTTTACTAGACTGTGATCTCTCAGTGAGTGTTTCTCTTCCACTCCTTCTTGAATGGAGCCTTTAATTTTATCCTCAGTGTCCCAGTACATTTCCTCTTCATTTCTCCATTTGTCATTCTTTACTTAATTATTAGATGCTTACTCTTCTCAAAAGTTTATCTTTAGTTCCTATAATTCCTGCAGTCTACAGTATTTATTCATGGGAAAATTTCTTCAAACTTGAATTTTCTTTTTAGGCTGCTTACATTTATTTTGTTGTTTTCAAAGCTGCCTCTGTAATATGATTTGCTAAATATTCCAGAGTAGTTTTCCTTGAAAATTTTCACTTATTTTTAATGTCCCAGATATCCTTCATTACTGAAACTTTGGTTGCACTGGCACACACTGATGTTTGGCCTTTTCCCATATCAACATCTCGTGCCCAGTGTCATTATCTAAAGGGATCAAGGACATTAGCAAAACAGATACAAGCATTTAAGAAATCTTGGATTTATGTGAGGAATAAAAGAAGGAAGAGAAGGAACCTGAAATAATAGTGTCCTTGTAATGTTTGGGGAACATGAATGTTAGCATAACCAAAGCCGGAAGAATGAGGGAATCATACACAAAGGAAAGATGTCGATAGGCATTTTGGATGAGTCTACTTCAAATTGCTCATAGTTTCTTTTCCTCCTTTGAATTCTGAAAGGCAGGATAACTTAAATACTTATCTATTTGCATAATCACTGTTCTTTTTAAAAAATTCCATCAAGATGGATTATATATCTTTGTTTTAAAAGTAAAACAAACACAATAAACCGACCTCTTGTGAACCACAGAAATGAGCTCAGCCTTGCAAGTAGTCCTGCATTTGGAGCATTGAGGATGCTCCACTTTCCATTTCCAATAGTAACCATAGTAAAATTTGGGAAATTTCAAACTAAATGTAGTAGCACCAAAGAATGAAATTTTAATAAATGATATTAGAAGTCATGATGGTTAATCTTGTCTGTCACCTTGGTGGGGTAATTTTTGGACAGAAAAACTGGCAGGAAAAAACTTCCCTCAGAATATGTAGCATTTAACAGCACTGGCTGGATATCAGGAGGTCAGAGCCAAAAACACTGCCCTCTATTTGCTTTACCTGCTTCTATTAGTTTCTAGCTTGTGAGGACTCTCTCTCTCTCTCTCTCTCTCTCTCTCTCTCTCTCTCTCTCTGTCTCTCTCTTTCTGTCTCTCTCTGTGTCTCTCCCTTCTATGAATTTAGGACCCAAGTTTTTAAGCTTCTGAATGTATTCTCATCCTTTCACCCTTCTTCCAGGTCTACAGTAACAGACTTGGATCATCAAGCCTCTAGGTTTGTGGATTGGAATAGCAAAAGTGTTCTCTGTCTCTTTTGTGTTCAAATAGCCATTATTGAACTACCCAGCCCATATCACATAAGCTATCTACCAAATGCCCTTGGACAGTTTAGAAAGTCTCAAATTTCTGTTCCTCTAGAGAATATGGACTAACCAGATGTCTTCCCTCTTTCAGTTACCCAGGGGTGATAAACAGATATGCTGGACAACTTGTGTTCAGATGATGGGGGAGAAGCAAGTTGCTGATCTCTTGCTGTAGTGTGTCTGGAATTATTTAGAAGTACTGTGTACTCTTGCTAGGTGACAAAATTCCTGATGTAATCTACATGAAAAAGTATAATGTTTTTATTGTGACTGATGATTATTGTCTGTGATGAAGCATATATAACAGTGCCCTTACACAATACCTCACTAGACCACATCTCTTAAAGCAGTGGTTATTAACCCGTGAGTCGTGATCATTGGAAAACACAGATATTTACATTGTGATTCATAAAAGTAGGAAAGCAACAGTTACAAATTAGCAACAAAAATGATTTTAGTGTTGGGAGTCACCACAACATGAGGAGCTGTATTAAAGGATCGCAGCATTAGGAAGGTTGAGAAGCACCATCCTAAAGTTTTTCTTCCTCCATGTTCACAAAAAAGACATCAGTTGATGGGCTTTTGCAGGATATTTGAGAGGAAAACCAAATCAATACCCCTTAATGCTCTATTTGGATAGTACAGAAAACTATTTCTGCAAAACAAGTGTTCTAAGAAGGGAAAGGCAGTCATCACTCTGCCCGACACCTCAGATAGTCATTTGGTTCTCAACTAAGCAAGCCTTCACGCATTTGTTGTAGAATAAAGGCACTGGAGGTATCATTACTTTTGCAAGGCACAGAGTTCCTACCATCAACCACCTCACTCCTCAGCTCATGAGAGACTGTGGGCAATCCAGGATCTGTAGGAAGACTCCTGTTTTGACAAATATTCCCATGAGAATTCTTCTAAATCTGCTCTGAGTAATGGCTTCTAATTTCTGTCCTACCACGTACCAAACATGAATCATCCAGGCATAAAAAAAATGTGATTTTCATCCTACAACTCCATATAAAAATCTCCCTTTTGTAGTCAGCCATGGCCCTGAGTAGTAGCTCGGCTCCCATGGGATGAGAATAATCACATTCTGCAAGTTTCTGTTGCAAAGTCATCTTTACCTCCTCTTTAAATTTATATTCAGAGAGAACCCTGGGGAAGAAGGCTATAGAAGGGTGGAATTTTGGAAAAGGGAATCCCCAGTGAGTGATAGCTCAGCTCTCATGCACCACTAAATAGCTCTCACAAATCTCTATTGAATGAAAATGAGAGAGAATATTAGAAGTAAGAGCCTGAAGTCAAAGGACCCTTGCATATTCCTATGAATGCTGTTTGTGCTGTGTCCAAAGCTACACAATTTCACAAGCTTTCTCTAGGTGACTATAAAGCAAAAGCCTACAAACACTCCATGGTAAGGGCCTCTATATCTTCATTGTTTGGCTTTTCACCTGTCTTCTCCAGAATGTGTTTGGATGGAAAAATACCCCTTGCTATAGTAGATCACAATAGAGTATTAGCTTTATTCATGGAAGTGAGTTCAGCCATTCTGACCCCATATGACTTGAATAATTCCATCTCAAAGTGCTCTTTGTTGACAGAAAGGCAGTGACAAATGTCCTTCCCTTATCTGGTAGCTAAACCCATAGTTCTTCATGATGTTTCATTTTGTAATGAATGCATTTTCTCACACTACAAAAATTTTAATACTCTGAACAATCCAACCTTATAAAGCCTATACACATAATGAGAAGCTCCAAGAGTAGGGTATATGACTATAAGCATGCACATGTGTGCATAACATTTCCAATACACCTTTCCCTAAGATTTGCTTAGGGAATCGATAAGAACAATCTAAAACTATTAAACCTCACACTTGTGTAATAGTATAAAATGACTTTTACTTTACTAGCACCATGCCTAGGCATGATCAATCACTACTAACCTGCCTACCACTTTTTAAATTATGAATCTTAAGAGATTACAACTGTCATCTTCATCTCTTGCTCTGGCAAATGATTCATATTTCAAGCCCAGGCTTCTTTGCATACAACTTGGTGTTATGGTGTTATATTGTCCTGCCACCCACTAATCGTAATTTGGAGAGGGAATGAGGATTCCAAAAGGCAAAGACACATTTCCCTCTTATCAGTTTAGCATAGTTCAATTGAGCAGAGTAAGGCAGCTTCAGTATTTCCATTGCAAACTCCTGATTTCATGGGTTTGTGCATGTTATGAAAGTTCAAATAAAAGAAATTTGTCATATACAGTGCGTTCTCAAATACTTAATATATTAAAAGTATAATAAAAAGCTTAAATCCAAAGTTGCAGCTTCTCAATATATTATTGTAGCTGAAAATTATGTAAGTTTGTATTTCCATGTTATGAAACAAATTCTGATGGAAGAGTGTGAAAAGTAAGCTGGGATAAACTCAGTGCAAAAAAGTCAAAAAATTAAAATGATACAACCTTCTTTTTGATGTCAATGGGGAAACACATCCTGTCCAAGCACATAAGTATGTAGTGGTCAGCAAGGGAACATTTGGGTATATGCCCATTATCTTCACTGGAAAGTCAGAATGGGGCCAAGGACTGTGGGAATAGTCTGATCTGGGAGCTTTTTCTTTCTAGAGGCAAGTCTCAGAGAGAGAGTACAGGTACCATTCTGCCTTAGCGGGGAGTCTGGAACTTAAAAGTAGAGCATTATGGACTGTTGAGTTAGTCAGTTTCATACAAATCATCTTAGTTCCAAATGCTGTTTCTTACTGACATTCTCTGGATCCAACTGTTCCATTTACATCATAGAGACGAATTTTGTTATATTTCAATTCATTTATTTCACTGCCTAATCCTTTCTTCCTTCTCTTTCTTCCCTTGTTTCCCCCACTCCTCAAGTTTCAGTCATGCATTTTACTATGCTCAACATCTGAAATATTTTACTGATATACATGGATAACAATGAATCACTTCCTCCTGTCACCTGCCTTCTGACATTTTAATCAACCCTACTTCCTTACTTGATTAGTCTTTCAGAAATATCTGTGCTTGCTTGTTTAAAGTAAAAGTGTAGGTCCCTTGAGTTTAACCAGGGTCATTTCAAGCTGTGGATTTGGAACTAGTGTATTAGTAATTGTTGGGCTAAGCCGTCAATGCAAAACTAAAGACAGCTGATGACTCCTTTCTCGGGACTCATCAATAGCCTGTAGGTCAGCAGTAAACGTTAGACCCAAAGAACACCGAACCCACTCATGAGTGATTGTTGACACAGCCAGTTATGTAGGTTCAAGTCAGGTAACCACACCTTATCTTAGTAAATGATTGTAGGGGATACTTTGAATCTAAAGGATACCATTTTGCAACTATCTCCCAATCTTCTGGCTCCTTATTTTCTTTGCCCCTCTTTTGCAATGCCAACTGAGTAATGGGTGTGTTAGTTCAAACCTGCTGTTTAAATTTTGACACTCACTTTTCACTCATTCTCAGATCTGAACAGCCATGATTCTCTGCATTCATTAACTATAAAGAGAAGCTTCCTTTGATTAAAGCTGTGAGTAGCTTTTATCTGTGGGTATAAATATAGTTAGTTGGAAGCAAAGTGATAGCATGTTAATTTAGTTAAACCACCAATCATAAGTTTCCCACCCTGAGGATTTGTTAAAAAAATATTAATTTCTTTCAAACAATTCAGACACCAGAAGTTCAGGTGAAATATTTCATCCAGTGATTCAGTTTTCTAGAATCACCCAGTGTTTTCATTTTCCAGAATAAAGTGTCAACTGTAGTCCTTGTAGACTTTGTTTTTCATTTTTTGTGGTTTGTGGAGTGAGGGGAAAATATGCTGACATTCTTCAGTGTATTTGTAATTGGTTGATTGATTCTAATTTTGGTGAAATACATCCTCTGGATAAACTGACACCACATGGTCTTAAGTCCTCAATCTCAAATTACATTGGTTGGTCATGTTGACATGGTGACCCCTACCTTAAAACTGAAACTATGTGGCTTGCTGCATGTGAAGAACTAATGGACAAGCATTGATATTGGGCAGGTACTCTTAGATAACCTACCATACAGCAAATGGAAAGGCCAGAAATATTTTTGGGACAAGCTAAATTAATTTTAAAGCAAATAATTAGATACAAAGAAAAAATCCATGAGTTTATATAACCTTTCCATTAACAAAATTTAATTTGAGATAAAACATGATAGTCAAGCCTAATGTTACTAAAATAAGTATTTCTTCAAAACAAAACCAAATTCCTACAATAAATGAAATGGAAATGATTATTTGGCTTCTTAATTTTTGAAAATCATAGGATTCTCTTTAAGAAGGAAGATGAAAACCTGACAGCAAATAAAAGGGATACCATGGGTTGGTAGAAACAAATATATGCAAACTACAATTGTTGAAGACTTTATTATAGATTATATATGAAATTTAATGAAAAGATCACAATTCTCAATGACAAGCTTATTCCAGATATAACTTCTCCTGACACCATTAAAGTACAAAGGGTCCTGAAAAAGACAGTGTCAGTAGTCAAAATCTGGTTAGCTATAAAGGGTATGTACATTTCCATAGAAAATAAAGCTCTTAACCTCTAAACATGATAAAAGGGATACATATCAAACAAGTTTTTGTATGAGTTAAATGAAGCCATGCAGGAGAGGTGATATTAATGTCAAGTTCTGAAATCACAAAGCAAGAGAATGGTAGAAATGGTTCAAATATCACAACAAAAAAATAGCAGAAAGGAAAACATCTTCTTTTATAAGGTAATTGATGAAAGATACTCATAGTCTTTTATTTTATTGATTTCTCTCATAAAAACTCAAAATCAATAGTTTTATTTAGGTATGAATGTTTTCACTATAATATTTTGTTTGTATAGTATTGATTAGAAAAAAACTTGGCAGAAACAAGATTTCAACCAAGGAACAGCATTAGCAGCATTAGGGTGATAAAGTAATAGCCAACTTTTCCTTCTACTATTGATTCTTTCATTTGCGGGAGCAATCTTACCATGATACATGCAGAAATATCAAGAAATATGTTTTATAAAAAGATGAATCTTGGTTTGTTTTGTCAGTGAACATTTCCTCAACTGACAAACTTTGTTACTGTAAGTGTGAAAATAGAATACTGCAACCTCCACAGTACTTAAATTCTAGTATGCAGGGAAAGGAAGAATAACAGAAAAAAAAGGAATAATTCAACTTGTAGGAAAAGCTTTAAAGAAAAAGTCACGTGGGATAGAAAGATCAGAGGACACAAGTACAAACTGGGAGAGATACATAACACCTATGTTTAATACCAAAACTTTTGAACCAAAAATGGATTCATGCCCATTTAGAGAACAAAAAATATTAATTTTCTCTAATCCCATGATGTCTGACAGAGAGAAGAATTGTTCTGGGTGTTTCTCCATAGTTGGTATCTTAAGACATTGATTTTTCTGTTGGTTTTCTAATATATTGTAATTTACTTATTATCATATCTCCATACCATCAAATAATTGTATAATAAAGGTATTAGTTTGTGATTTCAAAACTATTTTTTTTCTTGTCAAAAAATTTTACTGAAATTTAGTTTTACAAGAAAGCCTTTAATGTACAAATGGAATAGCAGAAAGGTCCTTGCAGAAATAGATGAAGAAGAATATACTGGAAGCTCACATCTACTTCAGGACTTTTTGGCCCATATAGAGATTTTGTGAAAATTGGAAAACAATGCTTTTCCTCAAACAACTGTTCCATCTATCAAAAGGTGAAAACATTCTGACTTGGTTTTAAAAATCATCCTGTATTCCATATGGGAAGTCTCACTGTCTCTAAGGAATGCATGGGAGGTGTGGTGGGGTGAAGGTGGAGAGAGCAGGAGTATGGGTGGTAGAAGGAACTTGGATTCCTATGTAAAATAAGATTTTTTTTAATAAAATAGAATAATAATAAAAAAGCAGTTGATATATATCATCTTCCAGTGTTTTCTAATATCTTAACACTCAAAAATTCAGCCATTCAGTGGCTACAGCTCATCATACAGCTGGTACTGTTCATCAAGGGAACCCTGCCATTTTTTATAAGATAACAGAAAACAGAACTTGTCAAGTGTCCTGTTTAGAAGAGTCACATAATGAAGAAACTTTATCTTGAAAAACAATACTCTAATCCCTTATTTATTTTAAATAGAAGCACTGAAGATTTACATTGAATAGAACAGCTGAAAGGAACCATATAAAGGAACTTTAGCAAAGTTGAATTCTACAGTTTGGTGAACTGTCATGAGAAATTCTGGGATGGTGGATGTCCTGGACTTTCTTTGTCCTGACCATGATGAAACAGGTAGATGAATAATGAGGAGATTTAATAAGAGAGTGCATATTTGTTCTTCAATATTGTTTGTCATAATAAATAGTAGAATCTAAAGTGTTATAATAAGAACAAAATTTCATGGATGATATTGCCAAGAAGCTGAAAGCTGAAGCTTTGCTGAAAAAATATAATTTTTATAATCATATATAAAATACTTAATTCCACTATTTCATGTAAAGAAGAATTGAAATGGGAAAATATTTGATGATGAATATGTCACTAATTCCCTTTCAGTCAACAATATTATAGGCTCACTATTGGAGAGGATGCTTCATGGTTAACAGAGTTCTTGCAGAAGAGCCAAATTTGGATCCCATTTCCCTGATCACTCAGAACTGCTTATAATGCCAGCAATAGGGAATCACTTTCCCTCTTCTGTGCTTCACGGATATGGCATGGACACACAAACACATGAATAAATAAAATTTTTAGATACTAGTAGGAATCTCACATGGTTTTATGATAAATACAAGTGTGCACTACAAAATAAATTTTAAGTATATAAATAAGATGGAAAATTAAAGGAAATGAAAAATAACAACCAAAAAGGAGTGTTGCTGAAGTGGAAAATTACTCATTCTTTTAAATTTTCCTGCTGAAATTTCTCAGAAAGTTTCAGTGGGAAAAAATTCTTGCTTTTATAATGAGCCAGGAGAGTGGGGAAAACCAGAAAGCTTAATGGGAGGCAAATTTTCTGAAAACCAGCAATAATCCAGACATAAATAGTGTGAATGCCTGTTCAAATCATAGGAGATAAAAATTGTGAAAATATAGCAGAAATAATGATGGGAGAAAGCAAAGGAAGAATCCAGATACTAAAAGAGAAAAGCTTAAAAATAATTCACAGAAATGACTAATGCCATAATAAAACAAAAAAATCATATTTAGAAATATTCATGTTCATGAAATAGATTGGTGTTTGAAAGAAGAAAGGAAAGGAGGGGAGAAAAAGTGGGAAGATAAGAAAGCAAAGAAAGAGGAGGAGATAATAAGAAATAGGAGGGAAATACAAAACATCAGTTCTGAAAATGACCTCACTAAATAATCTCTCCCATTCCCTCCTTGTGTGAATATGTCCTGGTGGCCAAAGCAAATAGTACCACTCAAAACAATTTTGGTAATTAGTTGAAATGTTTAATTTAACGGTTTAGTAAATTCAGCTAATAGTTTATCTCAAGTGTGTGATTAAGCTATTCTTCAGGAAATACTTTTTGTTCCAAATCTCAATTAAGTTTTCTGACATGGGTTGTTTCAAAAATACCCTAAGTCCAGAAAAAGAAACAAGAGATAGATGTGATCTCCATTCTAGCTTTAAAAATTACAAACTTTAAATGTAAGACAGGTTTAAATGTATGAAATAAAATTCTCAAAGTGCAAAAAGAAGCAAAAACATATTATCGAACATTATCATTGAGAAAGCAATCCAAGAGCCATAAAAGACAACACTGGTAAGTTAGCCTCCTTAATTTTTTTTAAAGTTCTCACTTATAATGAAAACCTAAATCAAATGAAAAGATATTGAGAATTGTAAACTGTAATGTCTAAAATACATAAAGCCTATTTCTTAATTTGAAATATCTCTGAAAATTCCACTGGGAGGGGGAAAGGCATAATGGAGGAAGGATTGAAAGTTAATGCCAAGTGCAACTATATTGAGCTAGCCACTAAGTACTTGAGTTAATGTTTAAACTCATTCATTGTCAAATGCAAATTCAAAATACAATCAATTACTTTTTCACTTTGCAAGTTGGCAAAAGAAAAAAGATTGGAAATACAAATTATTATTTGAGACTTGCAAAATAAGTAGCAAGTAGTTTTTGGATATTATTAATGTAATTATACAAATGCATTAACACATCAAAACAATTTATAAATTAAGCTTTTGACCTATCAATTATAGGAGCCTCTCCCACTTGGATTAAGTAGGCTCTTAGACATGTTCTATTTTTGATTTAACAATGGAACAGTCACAGCTTCATAGACTTAACTAGAAGTCCAAGAAAAGACTAGAAGAGCAAACCTGCCCACGTCACCAACCAGGTTTCCTTCCTTCCTTCTTTCCTTCCTTCCTTCCTTCCTTCCTTCCTTCCTTCCTTCCTTCCTTCCTTCCTTCCTTTCTTCCTTGCTTCCTTCTTGCCATCTCTCTCCTTCCTTTCTCTCTCTTTCTTATTTCTCTCTCCCTTTCTCTTTCCTTCTTCCTTCAAAGAGATACCTTCTCCATCTTCTATGACTATGTATCACAAAATGTCCCTACAAATGAGGACATTTATTTTATTGAAAATAAAATAAATCCAATGTCTCTGTCCACAGAAAGTGAAAAAATGTCTCAAAGTAAACATCAAAATTATAAGTACAGTTTAACAAATGATCAGAAATGAATAAATTGCATCTGAGGATGTGGCTTGGCGGGTTAAAGTATGTACTGTCCCGGCATGAGGACCTGAGTTCAGGTGCAATCATATGCATAAAATTCCAGTGCAGAGTATATCTGCAATTCCAGTGCTGGCTAGGTAATTGAGCCACATGAAACTCCATGCTTTTCAGACAGCATAGTTGAAACATTGTTTTCTTGGATCAGTGAGAAACCCTATGTAAAAAACTTGGGTTGAGATTGATAGAGAAAGTTAACCAATGTCAACTTCTGGCTTCAACATGTAAGTGAGTGCTTTGTACAAACACACACACACACACACACACACACACACACACACACACACACACACACAAGAAAGGCATAAAGTACTCACCATTGAAGCTCTAATTGGAACGAAGAACATATGTATACATGCAAACATAAATTATACTCCCTCTGAGAATGTGTGTGTGAAAGAGAACCATAAAGACACACATATATATGAAAAAAGGAATGAAATAACAATGACTATTGTTCATATTATCAAGAGAGAGAGTAGTTCAGAGCTATTGAAATAAAAATGATTTTTTTACTACATGTAATATTTATATATTGCTTTCCTTTTGAATGTTGTCACATTTACCTTTTTAGCAAATTACATATATATATTTTTAAGTTAATAATTTTTAATATGATCAAATTCAAACCACTATTGAATTTATGTATTTTCATTTACTGGTTTAGGAATTTGAAATTCAAAAATGCTCTGCATGTCACAATTAATACATCTTTATAATCTTGTTTGATCATCACATCTGCTTTCTTGTTTGAAATACTTTATCAAAGACATCTGGCTTCTTGCAGAGTTTCTTAATCTGGTTTTCTACTGTTTGCATGTCTCCAGTGTTGTATGGGATATTCATCTTTCCTGAAAATTTTATGAGATTGGGAAGTGTAATAAAAAGCCTGCAGATACTCAAGTTATATGCTTAAATTTGATAATTATTCATGAGTGAGGGTATGTTCTTTCTTGACCATCATAAAGACTATAAAGTTTGCTTTTCTGCCTTTTTATTGTGTGAGCATTCTGTACTAAAAGCCAAGGGCAAGCAGCTGTGTATGAACTGAAGAATGATGATCCATCCAGGTTCATCATCTTAATCCCCAAAAATCTAGTATTTAACATATTTTACATCTACAACTTTTTGAGCACCATATGACCATACATGGAAAATTCCACATCTTTTCATGTGGTAAATGTAGTACGAAAAATATAAACCCAGAATTACGGTGATATATTCTTTATGATGAAATAAAGCTTACTGGAGCTCTGAATGTAAAGCTAGCTACATCCATAGAGGCCAGGCAGTAGTGGTACGCACCTTTAATCCCAGTAGCCACACTAGTTAGCTATAGAAGTTGGGCAGTGGTAGTTCATGCCTTTAATCCAGAATTAAAGAGGTATATAAGACAGGAGCAGGTTCTCAGAGAGGGCAATTAGTCTCCATCCATGGTGAGGACAGGATTGCCCAGCCTTGGTATAGGTAAGAGCTCTCTGGTGGTTTGTCTGCTTTGCTTCTCTGATCTTCGGCATGAATTCCAATATTTGTCTCTGGGTTTATATTATTCACATTACAGGCAAGTCAGAGTATTTCACTTATTTCACGTAAGAGATATTCAGTCCAAGCTCTACTTCTGTCTTACCTCATGTACTGATAGTTACTTAGGAACACAGTCTATAGAAGACAGGCAGAAAAAAATTGCAGTATTTATTTACAAAATTTCCACATGACTATTATTTTTAGCATCATGAGTTCACAGATCTGAACATATTTGATATACTCCATCATAACACTGTTATCCATATTGATATTTAAAGGATCACCTCTCTGACCTCTGTAGGGTGACTTTCAAGTCCTTTGAAACAGTCCTAGACATCTCTGGTAGCTTCCTCACCATCTGTCAAATAAACATTCCTTGTTATATCAGTCCACTTGTTTCAGCTGTAGAAATGTCATATCTCCAAGAAATGTAGCTCCTTTTGATTGAAGATGTTGTTTTCAAACTTTAAACAGATGTCCAAAGGTGCCAATTACTTCTGTGTCAGTTAGACACTGACTTTGAGGTTGTGGGCTCCTCAGACATTTGTGGCAAACATCAGAGCCTCCTGGAATAGATCACTATGTCTCAAGCAATTCTAAAACCACCATGTACTATTTGGATTTCTGAATTTTCTCCATGGTATCTTGAAATGAGGTTCTTGTGTCAGATACAAAGCATACAGTAAGTGCATGGGAAATAATCTGAAGTCCTGCATTACAAAACTGTAGGTCTTTGCCCAGCTTTCTAGCTGTATCTTGTCATTTTACTAACAGTCATTTCCTTATCCAAATCCTTTGTTATTGTTTATATCCTGTTGACATAAGTAACTTAAGTTTCTTATATGTCCTTTCAAGATGCTACCTATATTTATTGAAAGCATAGTGACTGACAGTCATGCTTTGCTTTGAGATGGACTCTTCTCTGGTGATAAAACAATTTCATGGGCTCTGTGGCCAATACATTAATTTCTCATGATGATAAAAGCAATTCCTTAGCATTTCTTTATTGTCTTAATAAAGGAGCATTCTTTTTTATTGAAGTAAGGATGAATTTGTATGAATTGGCATATTTTACTAGCTAACAGAAAACTTTTGATTATAATACACATTAGCAATTCCTTCCTCTTGACCATCAATTCTTATGATATATATATAAGCATTCATCTTTGCATGCTTTCCAAAAACTCCTTGTCACTACTATTAATGATAGCAGGGGAAAAAGAATATTTGTTTATTTCTTGGACTGACATAAATCTTAATCTGCAAGCTTGTTCATGAGAGGAAAATTAAAATTTTCTACACTTTGAAATGAAACTTAAAGATTGGTGAGCCTCTTTTGTGATCATGTTGGCACTGGCCTTTAATCCTAGCACATGAGAGACAGAAACAGGCAGATTTCTGTGAATTCAAGAACAACTTAGTCTCCCTAGTGAGTTCTAGTCCAAAGAGGTGTACACAGTGAGAATCTTCCTCTCTTGTAACACCAACTTCAGAGCTTAGGGACTGTAACTAAGTAGCCCTGACACATGAATCTGAAAGCAAATTATATTTTTCAGTATACCAACTTAATAATCTACCCTTCGCAGTGAATTTATGCTTAGGTGTAACATAATTTAGCCTATATTTATAAATATATGAAATGTTTATTTTATTTTATTTTGTTTGGTTTGCTTGGTTTAGTCTTTTTTTCCAGATAGGTTTTCTCTGAATAGCCTTGGCTGTGCTAGAACTTGCTCTGTAGACTGTGCTAAGCTGGCCCTGAACTCACAGGGAACAACCTCCTTCTGCATTCCATGTCTTGGGATTAAAGGTGTGTGTCACTACTGGCCTGAATAAAATGTTCTTAAACTATTGAATTTGAAATATAACCCCCATCACTGTCATATACCAATCTAATAATTTCTCTTCCTATAAAATACTAGCCATGAACTTAAATGTTTCTCTTTATTTAATAAAATATTCTTTTTTCCTGCTCTTTGATATATAGATTTATGGATTATTATATCAAAAAGTAGGTATCTACATTAGAAAAAAATTGAGTGATTGAGTAAATTCAGTAAATATTTTTATGAAAAGGACTTTATTGGTACTGTGACCAACAGCCAAATATTAGCATGCAGTTTTGAGTCATATTTTGTAGGCAGTTTATGAGTATAGACAGAGGTAGTAGTAAGACTTTTAAATTGCTTAACAGGCTAGTTGATGTCTTCCTTAAGAATTGTCCTAGCTGGGCATTGGTGGCACAAGCCTTTAATCCCAGCACTCGGGTGGCAGAGGTAGGTGGATCTCTGTGAGTTCGAGGCCAGCCTGGTCTCCAGAGCAAGTGCCAGGATAGGCTCAAAAAAAATTGTCCTAATATTAGGCCAAGTGGTAGTGGCCAACGTCTTTAATCCAACACTGGGGAAGCAAGGGCAGACAGATCTCTGTGAGTTTGAGACCAGCCTGGTCAATAAAGCTAGGCATAGAAACCCTGTCTTGAAAAACCAACCCCCCAAAAAAGAATTTTTAATAATATGAATGGGTGATAATGGCTTATAGCAGTTTGCTCTTCCCATTATAAAAACAGACTCATATTACCCATATGTTTACATTTTACATCAGTGGGTGACTGTCCAGAAGCCACATCTGCTCACCAGTAACTTCTCTCAATAGTTCTATCTGTGTAATCCAAATCATGTTGGCTGCTTGCATACTACTTGAACAGAGAACACAAAGAAATGCATATTCACAATCATTCCTTTTACAGGGAAAGAGAATGATATATACTCATATAGAGAATCTTTGGGAAGCCGCAACATGATGAGGGTGAGGGGGGAGTTGCTCCTCTAGAATTGCAGAGAATCAATGTAGCCTTCTACATCAATGTAACAAAATAATAAAGATCCCTGTGTGTCAAAAATAAATATCATATGAAAAACTTTTGAAGAAAATCCATGAGGAAATAGTTGCTTATCTCAGGTGAAGGGAAGAGTCATGAGCAATCATAAACATACCCTTTTAGCAGGGATTCTTGGTGTAATGCTACTTTATTTAATGTATTAGGAAGGCAATGTTTGTTCACATGAAATTTGAACTCTAAAAGTAGAAAGTGACCATAGTGTTCATGTTCTCATTTAGGTTATGAAGTCATTCCCTTCTAAGTTGTATTTTTCTAATTACAGTATTAATGAGTAGTCCTAAGTCAGTTAATGAGAGGGCCACATTTTCTGGCAATTTTGTCTTTAAGTGAACACCATCTATTGTTCCTAAAGTATGATGACCATGAAGATAACATAATCTTATGAGCTACCTATTAAAAATGTGGGCCCTTAAAACAAGAACATAGTGCATGCTTGCAATGTAAACAATAGGGAAAGTCTCAACAGTCAAGCCATAGATCTGTTCATGTTAGGCCTACATACTCTCTATCATGTTAAGTTATCTTAAACCTGATACTAATATGATCTCCATTATCCACCAAGGTGCCATGTGGATAATACGTTCAGAGGTGTAGATATCCATCTGCTAAAATAGAAGCTCAGATTTAGGTTCACTTATTTAGGTGATTCTGAAAGAGCAAAGGAAGATGACTTTTAATCAATAACAGCGTGGCTTTCTTTCAAAAAAAATGACTCAGAGGTAAAGGATTCTTTTCAAATTTATATTATACAAGCTATATATCTCCTCATCCTGACTTTAACTCAGATATTTTATTGTAAGTTCTCTGAAATGATAATATTCCTGTCAGTGGCTAAGCAAAGCTTATTTGCCCTTGGGCCTCACAACAGAGATTATATCCACATTGAAGGATAAGAGGGGAAGCTCCCATGGACTCTAAAAAAATGAGGTATGAAGAGATAAGGAATGAAAGGGCATTTCTGTTGATCAGCTGGATTACTTTTACAGATTGCTGTCAGTGGGGGACACCCATAGGTAGCACTTCAAGTTTTCAAGAGATTAACATTGAGCTAAGTGGTTCTCTGAAAACCTTCTAACTCTTCCACACCCATTGTTAGCTTTGCCTGGAGAGGTGCCAATCACCCCAGGTGCCCTTCATTATCAAGTCAAAGCATTTCTCTCTCCAATCTTCAGACTACAGAATTTCCCAAGGCATATGGATAGTTTTATGGAGAAACAAAATTTCCTGAATAACATATTTGTTACTTTAATATTTTCTTCTAAAACAGCATGGTGTGTGAGTGAGTATTCAAGATTAGTTCTCTCTCCATCACATGCCTAGAATTTTAGTGAGAGGTTTTTCTTTTTTGCTCAGCCAGCAGGTAAGTCTTTCTCTTCCAGTAACCCTTTCACACATTCTGCCTCTTGTAAAATGAAGAACAGATGCCAACACAAAGTTAGTCTGTGAGATGAAACTATTGTGTATTGTTAAAAGGATAATGGCAATATCTACCTCAGTTACCAGGATTTTCCCTCTTGAGTGGGACATCAACACAGATGTTGTTTTTCATTTCAATGTCCTATATGAACTCATATTAAAAGTGCTAGAAAGCAGTCAGAAAGAGTGTGTGTTTGCTCATTTAGAAGGAGAAATAGCTAAATTCAAAGCAAACATTTGTACTTCAATGCTAGTTAATCAAGCATCTTTAGCAAATGCTAAAACTGTATTTTACTCCAAGTTTAATGTGGAATGGTTAAAGCCAAGGACAACTTTCAGGTGTCCTTATCAGCATATTAGCCCCAATTGCATTTTCCAAATATGTTATCAAAATGGTAATTCTATGCTTTCCTTTCTGTAGCTAGACTAGGTTTCATAAAGGTAGAATTATTACTATAAATATATTGGGGGGAAACTATTTCAATTACTGAGAGAATATGTAACTCCAACTCTATTTATTTCAATTTATTCAACTGTCTTGATATATTCGTGCACAGAACTTTATAAAGAATGAATAAATTCACCTTGAAATCGTACCAATTGACTTTGGCTGGGCTAGACTGTGAGAGAAATCAGAGTCCCCTTTTCAAATAAGCCTTGACAATGCTGATCAAAATAAAGAGGCTATTCATTTATTAAGCTGACAGCTCAACCCAGGCTTCAGGCTTATGGGATGATGGGGCCTGGGGTGTTAGTCATGGCCTGGGGTGCTGGCCTCTACCAGATACATTTTTGCTACACACACACTCAGACCTATATCTGATGGTGTGACATTTCCTACGGCATTGGCAGCTGTTCAGATGTCAAGCAGCTGGTGTGAGAACTGTCATCCACTCCAGGTTATTATGCCATAAGTGACACATTAGCACATCATTTTTTTTCATAAAACCACCTTAGTTTTCCTTTAGTTACTTATAGTCAATCAAATATCACAGCAAAGGGATGTGTCATGATGAACAACTATATTAAAGCACATTTGGGAATGCAATGGTGACTCTAGAAAGTTAGTTTTTCTTTTACAGTGGTCACATGCATACATCACATTTTGTTACTAATGTATCTAATCAAAGGAATTTCATGCACAAAGAATTCATTTTCAAAATAATAAGAAATTTTGTTTGTTTACTTCTTTAACAAATAAAGCATCATTGTATCATTCTTACATCTCTCAGCCAGCTACATATTTGGAATAATCTTGGTGGTGACAAATAATCTTGGAGATAGATTGTATACAAGCAGAAGGGAAAGCTTTACAACCCGGAAATTGAGAGGTGTTTAATCAGGCTACTAAAATGACTCAGTGGGTAAAAGCATTTGCCACCAAAGGTGATAAGCTAACTTTGACTCTTGGGACCCACAGGGTTGGGAGGAGGGAATATACACCCTAACTAGTTCTTTAACCTCCCCTTGCACTCCCTAGCACATATGTCTGCATGTGTCAACATATTTACACATATATGAATATAAAAATAAAATTTATTCAATTACCTCTTTAAGAAGTGGAGTCAAATGTTCAGAAAAAATATCAATGTGGAAATGAATATACAATTATAATTGACTGCAGTGTTTTCTGGCCTTCCTACACTCGTTATGCAACATTTTGGGGACAGTGTTCTCTCTTTTAACTCTAGGGTACTACCTCCCTTCCAAAAGAGTTCCTTTTTTTGATTCCTCTAATATCATATTCTTTGGTAAAAGAATATTCATAAGGAATGATATAGCATTGTTCAGAGAAATTAACAGAAATAAATTTGACTGAAAAGTGCTGGGCTGAGAAATTATAAACTTGCTTATACCTTTAAATAGAGCAGAGCACAATGCAAACCAGAGCTAAACTATGGGCATTGCCAAAGTGACTGTTAAAAATTGTCTTTCCATAAAAAAGGACAAGTGTTATTCATGCTTACTTAGGACTTCAAAGCAAATTTGTGAATATTATTATCATTTTAGTAAAATAATACAAAAAGATTTCATAAAATTGTTATAACACCAATATTTGATTTTTAATCTTCTGCTGTATTTCAAAGAGTAACAGATAAATGGCTACTATTATCTACCTACTACCTGTTCACATTTCCAGTTTTTCATAATGGTCACACAAGTTACCAGGAGAAACAATTCCTCAAAGCATTGACTGGCAAGATTTGACTGACCCAGATTAATCAAAGGAAAAGAGATTGAATATGGTCCTATGTCAAATTGCTAACTTCTACACCCTAAGATATGTCAAGTGGCTTTAATTTACCCAGTAAAAATAACAATGTTCCCCTTCTTATCTACAGGTTCATATTATTCAGCATCAGCTACTGGTACTTGAGGGCAACTCAAAAATACCTGTAGAGGAATTTTAGAAATCCTCACTTTTCACATTATAAACTGTGCGCTACTCTGAGTAGAAGATGGAACTTTGTTATTTCCCATCCCTTCTTACTTCCTATGTGTGTCATACCCTTGTCATGTATACCCATCAACTGATCAATTTGATTGCTATTTTTAATTGTAGGTCATCTTTTGCAACATATAGATACCTCTCTTCAAGTCAACCTTTGCATTATGGTACCTAAACACAAAAACAATGACATGGCCACTTCACATCTCTCTATGTGTGAATTGCTCATTTTCATCAGATGCATGTATTCATATGGTTCCTAATCTGGAAATTCAACTCTTGAAAGTTTGAACAGGGAAACACAGTATAAGAGGGTGTGAATGAGATGCAGGGTCTTGGAATATCTCAGAATATTAATTGGATGACTATAATCCTAAAATTATAGTTTGACTTACTAGGGAAGTTCACTGAGGCTGGAAAAAAATAAACATACAAAACATAGTTTATGCAAGAAATAAATCACCCAGAACCAAAAGGAAAACAATTAGAGAGCGAACATGGTAACATATATAAGGATTATGAAATCATTTATGTTAGTAAATCACAAAAATTCATTGACTTTTCATTAAAATGTGCAAGTAAACATCTATGCTAATTTGCAATGACTGTTATTTTCACTTGAAAAAATGATAAAAATTTTCTAACTTTTTTGGTTTATTTTTAAAGTGTGTTTATGTGTGTATTTATGTGACTTTTAAAAGCAAAAATATTTTGCTTTTATAGGGAAACGATCACTGTACACATGGTTATCTGGAAACCCTAATCTTGAACTTATATATTATAGCATTATGTTGTAAATATCATTTGATATTAATGTCAATAATATACATATATATGTATAGATGAGATGTAAAATTAGTCTAGAATGATGACATATTTCTATATTTGTGTAGAAATGTATGTATTATGTATTATGTATGTATGCATACATTTATACACAAGCAGGGGCATATACAAGCTTCATTTTTGTTTTTAAAATATGCTAAGGAACTTCCGCATGTTTACATAACACACTGTGGAATCTTCTGATTGCCCCAACATTTGCCTCAGAATTATATTCATTTACACAGTTAACAGGATACTGTGGTCCCAACTTTCTTTTCATATTCCATGATGTATTCCTCAGTTTACTCTACAGAAACTGATAAGGGTCAGAATAGTTGTCAGAAATGCTAAAAGTATGTTTTCTGAACTTTAGATCCCAAAGGACTGGGTTGTTTTGTTAATTTTATTTATTTATTTATATTAATATAATAAATAGTGTTATGTAAATTCCTTTTGAATAACTGAGTTTGGTTTAATCCAACAACTGCTGAGCATTGTCTTTATCCCTGTAAAGTATTCACAGCTGATCAATATGTATTTTATGATTTTGGCAATCAACACTCAGATCCATTTAAAAGTCTTATCTAACATCCTAACTAAAATAATTCCCTCAAAAAGTGTATGAAGTCCAAATGGTCTGTGGTTGTGCTTATAAAATAACACTCCTTAGTACTCTTAAGACTAGAATTCCTTCTATTCTTCAAAATGGTCTTTATAAAGAATCTTTAATTATGTAGAAACTTTTATCTATCAAAAATCAAGTATTACCCATATTACATATGAAGGAAATTATTGATAAAATCACTTCCTTCCTTATCATTATTAACTAATGGATTTGTTCCATGATCTGGAAAGCAGTGTTATGTTTACTACTGATGAACACTTCTATTTTCTATATTTGTATTGTTATTATTGAATTGTGTTTTGTTTTTGAAGAAGAAGGAGGAGGAGGAGAAGAAGGAAGAGGAGGAGGAGAAGAAGGAAGAGGAGGAGGAGGAAGAGGAGGAGGAGGAAGAGGAGGAGGAGGAGGAGGAGGAGGAGGAGGAGGAGGAGGAGGAGAAGAAGAAGAAGAAGAAGAAGAAGAAGAAGAAGAAGAAGAAGAAGAAGAAGAAGAAGAAGAAGAAGAAGAAACAGTATTTCAAATATCTGTAAAGTTGATTAGGTCTTATTTTGCCTCCCATCATTGACAAGAGATTGAATAATCTGCATAGCTCACCACAGGGCTTTCCATTGCATTTGGTGATTTTTTTTCTCACTCCTCCTCAGGGAAATTACTGATCTAGTGTCAGACTCCATTTGGATGACTTAACCAAGTATCTTGTCAGATTTTTACAGCTTTGGAAAATGTCCACAATTTACCTTAATTATATTCTCTCAGGTGGCAGCAATAAAATGACAATTATGTAGCAATGATATGGGCATTGTTCCCTTTAAAGAGATACAGTATGATTGCACTGCCCCTTCCCTTTCTCATATCTTATAGAAACCACAGAGAAAAGCTGACTATCACATATGCTTTCTTTGTGAACTAGTTTATAAACTGCAGGTTGTAACTGTATTACTTAATTACCAACTGATGCAAAACAAAAAACAAAAAACAAAAAAACAAAACATACTTCCTCCTAATCTGGGAACCAAGGTGTCTCCTTGGAAGTGACTCCTTTATCTACTTTCTTAGATTAAAGCCCGCCACTGTGGAATGAAGAAGCATTCCTCTTATCCTGAACCTGCCAACAGGTTTCCTTTCTGTATCCTGTTGCTCTAGACACTAATTAATTATCATCTCAGCACAGGAAACTAAAGTTTGAGAGAAAGAGAGAAAGAAAAATAAAACATAGCTTCATAGTTACTATTATTCTTGGACAAAAAAAAGTATAATTTTGCTTTAAACAGTAGTTTTATTCATTTAGGCCACCTGAATGCTGTTTTAGAAATTAATATATTTAACAAGAGTAGCAGGAGGAAAGCCTCTACAAACAGTGCCATTGGGCTCATTATACAAATGTTAAAAATTAACTTTTTATAAGCAATTTTATTTTCATACTCAACTACATTACCGCTCTCTGGAGAATAATTGGATGATGCAGGCCTAGTAAACTTTGAATTATTTCTTAAATTTTCACAGTAATTTATTTATTCATTTCATGTTGACAATGTTGGGAGCTGCATATATGGAATTGGTATGCTCCTTCCACCATGTGTGTAACAGTCATTAGGTTTGTAATTCCCTTTATAGATCAGGTATTGCCTGGCTTGCTCAATCGTTTCCTGTATCACTGATGTCAGATTGCTACACGCTAAGTGTGTAATTTATTACAGTTTTACAACACAAAAATGGGTCAATTAGTGTGACAGGTGGATTTTCTTCTTCATCACATCATGCAGAACCTTGAATTGAAAGGTAAAATATTTCCTTTTATTTATTTAGACTTTAGGATAATTAATTTAGTTGAGGGGAAAAGCCAAAATCTCATTCTTCCTCAGTCTTCACACTTGTTCAGCTATTCACTTAAAGATGATAAAACAGTGAGAAATTTTGACTACTTTTCTTATAGTTTATTTTTAAATATATTATTACTATTTTCTTTATCAGGGAAGGTTTTATATAAATAGTTTCAGAGGCAAAGAGAGATGATAATATCTCATAGGAATTGGAAATATGCAAAAAACCCAAACCAATAATCACAATAAACACACAAGTAGCCCAGAAAGCACCAAATATTAAAATGTACAACAGAAACTTGTGGGTCAAATTGGAGGAAGTATAGATTGTAGGATACTGCAGAAGAAGGTATTAAAAAATATCCACCACTGAGTACCACAGACATAATCACTAAAATAGTATAGTAGAATTTAAAAGCATTCTCCTGTGCCCAAGGTTACCTTTGTTGCATTGTGAGAGGGAATCTGCTTCACAACAATGACTTAAGCAATTGAACATTTTAGGAGTGGTACCCAGATATTCATGCAGCTTTCAGCTTTCTGTGGCCTTATCCAACCTCTTTATTACTTCATACTTGACAGGGTTATATGTAGGAAGATGGATTCCATTTCCCCAACTTATGGGCACAGGAGTTATCTCCTCTGGAAGAATTTAAACACTATTCTCAAGTAATAAGTGATAAAAGTAATTACTACTGCTTTTAAAAACTCTATCTTACTCTTTTACTTTAATACCACAGGTTGGAATTCATACTCCTCTCTGTAATGTAGATACATACTTTTGATATTGCAAAATACCCCTTAATTTGAAAGCTCTGATTAAGTGACCTATGCCTCACTTTCCTAGAATACCTCACACATTCTTTACTACTTAATCCTCTATTTTTGGAGATTCTGATCTATCCACTTTCAGTGTAAATTCTCAAGGCTTTAAAATCATTTAACGTAAAGGTCTAGCATTGAATATAATGGGAATTTTACATTCAGCCATGATATTTCATTATTTGTGAATTATTATAGAATATTCTTAAGTTTGCAAAATTTTTACATAGAATATATGGCTATAACTTCTAGTCATTCTCACATAGAAAGAGATTAAGTGTTTTGATTTAAATTTTTCTAATAAGCACCAATGTTTAAGGAAATAGTAGTGTAATTCTAGTTTTGTATTTTACATATAAAATATCAATGTGTGTAAAGAAAGAAAATGAAAACTTAAATGTAGACCTGAATGTTTTTATCATGTGAGGAAGTAAACATGATACTGTCTATGAGAATTAACAGGAGCAGGGAGTGCTGAGAAGTCGAGGGTAGGACAGGTACTTGAGGAAATTTAATGTTGAGTATTTCATATAAGGAAAAAGTAGTCTAAAATGTTTTATTCATACACAAGAAAAATTATTGATAGCATTCCCCTGCTGTATCATTGGATTTATCATTGGATTTATATGTATCTCAAACTATATTCCCTCAACTAATTCTTGTCCAAAGAAAAATCTGACAAAGGAATGGTTAACATATGGACAGTGGTATCTCATGGTTTTTATCCCAGCACTTGAGAGGCAGAGGCAGGTGGATCTCTGTGAGTCCAAGGTCAGCCTGGTCTACACAGAGAGCTCCATGATAGCAAAAGCTACAGAGAGAAACCCTGTTTCTACTGTCCCTAAAAGTGAAAGGTGGAGGAGAAGGAAAAAGAAGAAGAAGAAGAAGAAGAAGAAGAAGAAGAAGAAGAAGAAGAAGAGAAGAAGAAGAAGAAGAAGAAGAAGAGGAAGAGGAAGAGGAAGAGGAAGAGGAAGAGGAAGAGGAAGAGGAAGAGGAAGAAGAAATGGTTAGACTAAAAGCATGTCATTTAATGGTTATTAGAGTAAGACAAAGTAACATAAATAATTTGGTTTCATTTGGAGTTATCAATACATGACATAATTAATCATATTACAGTCTATTGTAATAGATGCTTTTCTTTGGAAACATATTAAATATTGCTTAGAAAATCACATGGCTATCTTTCTCACTCTCATAAAAGACAAGATATTGTGATAACAATAAACACTTTAGACAGTGAGAAACTTGTAACTAAATGCATAGTAAAATATTCTAGGAAAAGAAGGGTACTAATATTTGGAAACACTGGAATGCCCTGTTGCTTTAGGGAGAGAAGTTACATGTATCCAGTCTTTGCAGGGTTGGGTAATTTGTTACAGAAAAAAAAAATGGAGTGTGTGGCTAAAAAGTTCATTCACTTCTGAAAGCTCTAGAGACTGAGAATTTTAAGATTTCATCATTCCATGTAGATCTGAGTCACAATCAAGGCTCTGTGCTTTATTTATACCCATCTTCTGATTATGGAATATGGATGGATAAGGGGAACTGTGTTTGTGGTGCTATGTTGTTTATGATTTATTAAAGCCACGGATCAAAATTGTAAAGCAAACTATTTAGCCATAGAAGTCACACAGTAGTGGCACACACCTTTAATCCCTGGACTCAGGAGACAAATGAAGATGGATCTTTCTGAATTCAAGGCTGCCCATGGCTACATGAGATTGAATCAGTCTGAAAGAGTAACAGAGATCATACCCTTAATCCTAGCATTCATGAGAGGTATTTAAGACAGAAGCAGGGTCTCAGAGCTAGCATTTATTCTCTAGCCACATTGAGATATGATGGTGTTGAATTTTCCAGCTACACTGAGGAGAAGCAGCACTCCAAGGCTTGGTGAGAGCTCTTGGAGACAGAATTAGCCTTTTCACCCTGAGTTAACGATAAGAGTTAGTGGCTTGGCTGCTTTGCTTCTCTGATCTTCAGCTTGAAGTTTGAACCCCAATATTTGTCTCTGAGATTTTATTTTTCATGTTAGAATGTGTTTCTATTTCTTCATACTGACAATGATTCTATCCCATGGTTCTGCAGACATAGCCACCTAAACCTTACTGACCCCAAACAAGTTACTGTGTTAGAAAGGGTAGCCACAGGGTGTTAAAGCCTCAACATATGCATCATGGAAGGACAGAAGAATTTAGTGCACAGAAATGTCTAAATGTTTCAATCTTCAACTGGATTCACACAAATGCATTTTAAAGATAATTATCATCATTTGAGAATGTTAATGGATTTGCACAATTTTCTCTCACATTCCACAGGTTTCCTACATGAGATACTGAAGTAAACTCCTTAGCCAAACTAATTTTCAAATAAAATAAGATGTGTAACTTTTTCATCTTAAATATAGACTATATGAAGTAATCATTTCGGTGTATATGTAGACATGATTTTTCAGTGTAAGTATATTTTTTAATGGTGAGCCTTTGAAATGTTAGGGTCATTTGTTTGATTGGAAATTTGTTTTATATGAAGGAAAAATGGTTACCCATGCAAGGAAATTCTGTCATGAGAAAGAGAGAGAGGAGTGAGAGTGAGTACTTTTCACATGCAACTTTGAGTAGATTATTACTATTCTGATTCTGTGCTAACAGGTATTTTAGCATTACTATGCATGTATTTATATAAATCACCCTTCTAAGTGGCTACAATTCTTGTTTCATGATCGTATTGTGCATTAGGCACTTGTTGGAAAACTTTGAGTTTATCATTACAATACTGGTGATACTGAATTGCATAAACACCATGTGATTTTCAGATTAATAATTCCTTTCTGTAGAGGGAAGAATGTGTAACAATAAGTTTTTACTCCAAAGCCGCCTGAGTCCTGCTGCCACATGGGAGCTTTCCACCAAGCCACCTGAGTTCCGCCCAAGTTCTGCCCACAACTTTAGGGCCCCAAATAATACGCAGAGGCTTATATTAGTTTACAATGCTGCTTGGCCAATGACTAGGGTTTCTCATCTGTTAGCTCAGTCTTAATTTTCAACTATAATCATAAGACTTATCTTAGGGAGGATGTTGGCAGCAAGCATTCTGTCTTGCTGGGCTTACATCGTGGTTCCAGAGCAGAGAGCAGGGGCAAGAGGAAGAACAAGAGTGATTTCCTTCTTGTCTTTGCTTATATATGAGTCTGCCTGCTATGTCACTTCCTGCCTGTATCACAAGACCTCTTTTTACTACATTTCCCAGAATCCTCCACTCCTTGCCCCGCCTAACTTGCTGCCTCAAGGATGAATAAAAAATAAACCCCCCAAAAGAACAAATGATAAAAAATAAGGTGGAGTAAAGTGAGCAATGGAGGAAAGTGTTCATCAAATGGCATAATTATTTAGTAATTATTCACCTTGTGCTATCAAAAATATTGTACAGTGTTTGTATTTGCAATACCTCTTTCATTTTTCATATGAAAGCATACCCATAAATATTTGTCTAAGTAAAGACCTGCTCTGTGTACAAATGATTGTTGAAACTGAGTGCTAGGAAAGAAGATCTTCAGTGTTTTCACTGAGAAATAATGAAAACATATTTGATAAATAATTCATTTATACCTGCTGTGCATAATAATCACTGCTGATGTTGGAATCCTTTCTAGAATAGTTCTCCAAATAACTTGTCCTTTGCACAGTGTTTTTTCCAGTGATGGGATGAGAATATTTTATATTTCATCAAGCATGTTGTTTTAGGAGTTAATACAATAAAATTGGTCCCTGTGGCTTTGTATAAATGATTTATTTTACATGTGGGAAGAGCTTGGTTAAGATTTAAATATGAATTTTCTGAAAGGGACAGCATTATTCAAATCCTACAAAGGTCCCACAATTTAATTTCACTTGTACGCACTAAACATTTTAAGAAATATTAAAATGCACATGAATGATATACTACTACTTTGGTCATGCTTGATTGTGTGGTCTTCCAGGAGCATCAACTGAACTTTCAAAATTGTAAATTTTCCATGTTCTATCTGGAGGCACGTAGCAAATAGTCTAGGTTCAACAAATCCTCAAAAGGATTATAAAGGCAATCATATTGAGAAAAATCATTTACATGCCATTACAATATGTTCCACAAATGAGAGGCATTAACTCTGAACATTAACAATTTATGAACCAATAAAATATAAACATTTTTACTTATATTTTGTTGTAACAAGCATTTTTATTTTTATTTAACGTGATTGAATTCTAAGTGTTTTGTCTTTATATTCAGAATTTCTTATATTTTAGATTCAATAACCTATAACAATACATACTTTAATGAGGTTTAGGAATAAGAAATAAGTGCTATTTTCACAATACGAAGCAAACATTTTTTATATTCAGAAAAGTAATGTAAAATGTTTTCATTTCAGACTATAATATTACCAATGTTCTTTTTTTTTATTCTCTCCTATATTGTTACATCCTCACAACAGTTTCCCTTCCCTACGCTCCCCGCAGATCCACCCTTCCTCCATCTCCCATTCATAGTATGCTACAATAAAACTGGGTACATAACATCATGTCAAGGCTGGACAAGGCAATCCAGTAGAAGGAAAAGGATCCCACAATGAGGCAAAAGAATCAGAGGCCCTGCTCCCATTGTTAGGAATCCTACAAGACAATGAGTGATACTGCTATAACATACGCAGAGGACTTAGATCAGACCCCTACAGGCTCCCTAGTCTCTTTGATCCCCCATGAGTCCATGTAAGTTGACACTGTAGGTCTTGTTCTTGTGCTGTCTCTGACCCCTTTGGTTCCTCTGATCCTTCCTCCCTCTCAACCACAGTATTCCATGAGCTCTGCCTAATGTTGGCTGTGGGACTCTGCATCTGCTCCCATCAGTTGTTGGATGAAACCTCTCTGGTCCCGATTAGAAGGATTCTGCTAGGTTCCTGACCTGAAACACTCTACAGGTAGGACAAACTGGAGGCCTAAGGTTCTGTGGCTGGGTTGCTGTCACAATTCCTCCACTTGAGTATGTGTCTTACAGAAGATGGCCAGTTCAGGCTCTGTGTCTCACAATACTAGGAATCATTGCTAGAGTTACTCTCATAGATTCCATACAGATTCCATGAGACAAGGTCCCACCTTACACACTAAATGCCCCCCAATTCCAGTCATTTCTCCAAGTATTTTCTGCCCCCACTTGTTACTTCTTATTTCAAACCTTATTCACCCTCACTCCACCCATGAAATATATCCTATTTTCAATAAATAGAATAGTCATTAATACATGGGACCTTCTGGTAGAAATCATTCCAAGAAAAATGCTTGATACAATTGGCAACAGACTCACATAAGGAAGGCATGACACGCTTATATGTTCTTTGATATTGTACAGTTATTAAATCTTGCATCTAATTATTTCATGACTGAATTTCTGAAACTATCTCTTCCTTCCTTTCTTTTTTTTCTTTCTTTTTTTAACCCTCTACTGAAGAATGGATAAAGAAAATGTGGTATATTTACACAATGGAGTACTACTGAGGGGAGTAAAAACACAAACAATGAAATATTGAAATTCACAGCCAAATGAATTATAGAAACCATCCTGAGTGAGGTAACCCAGACACAGAATGACAAAAAATGGTATGTACTCACTCTTATATGGAGTTTAGACATAGAGCAAAGGATTATTGCCTACAATCCACACCACCAGAGAAGGTAGGGAAAAATGAGGACCCTAAGAGAGACATATATGATCCCCAGAAAATGGGAAAGGGACAAGAGCTGCTGAACAAATTGGGAGCATGGGGGAGAGGGGAGGGAATGCAGGAGAAAGAGGAGGGGATAAGAGGAGTATGGAGGAGGACATGAGGTATCAGGAAGACTGAGTCAGGTGATGAATAGAGGAGAGCAAGAAAAGAGATACCTTAATACAGGGAGCCATTATAGCTTAAAAGAGAAATCTGGCACTAGGGAAATGTCCAGAGATCCACAAGGATGACAGCAACTAAGAATCTAAGCAATAGTAGAGAGGGTGCCTTAAATGACCTTCCCCTATAATGAGATTGACGACTACCTTATATGCCATCCTTGAGCCTTTATCCAGTAGCTGATGGAAGCAGAAGCTGAGATGATCAGCTGAGCAATGATCTGAAATCCTGGCATCCATTTATAGAGAGGGAGGAGTGATGAGCAAAGGGAATCAAGACCATGCTGGGAAAACCCACAGAAACAGATGACCTGAGCAAGTGGTAGTTCATGGACCCCAGCCACACAGCTGTAGAACAAGTATAGGATCGAACCAACCCCACTGAACATGGTTTACAAGACTCCTGTACAGTCTATGGGGCCTCTGGTAGCAGATCAGTATTTATCCCTAGTGTACAAATGGACTTTGGGAGCCCATTTTCTCATGGAGTTATACTCTCTCTGAATAATTATATAGGGGGAGGGCCTAGGCCCTGCCCCAAATGATGTGACAGATTTTGATGTGAAGGCCTCATTCTCCCTGGGGAGTGGATGACGGTGGGATTTGGGGGAATTGGTGGGAGCCATGGGAGGATGGGATATAGAGGGAACTGGGATTGTTATGTAAAATAAGATTGTTTCTAATTTAAATAAAAATATATTAATAATTAAAAAACAAAAAACCCTTATTTCGTCTTAAAGTGTGTTTTAGTACAATATAATAGTAATGCAAAAAACAAATTAGATATAACTTCTCCAAAATTAGATTGAGAATTCTAGGAAGAACATATTGACTTGGTGGCTGTCAGTAACATGTAGTGATTTAATTTACAATATAATTGAGATACCAGGCTAGGGGGAGTAAACAGAAATGTAGATAGATGTTCACAAATGAGCTAAAAGGAAAGCATAAAATCTGAAAAATATTTTGTATAATATAATTCTGTAACTTATAATTGACTTACTGCTTAAATCTGAGGTTATTTTTAAAAGTCTATTATTTTTTAAAGGGTTATAATTTCATTTTTTTATATTTACTGAAAAATAATGAAAGATTTGCAAAGACTATGCACAATTAAAGGCAACTCAAATGGGAACTTAAATGTTGATAGGCAAATTGATAAACATAAATTAATGAACAATTAAAAATAAAGCATTTTTATGAAATAGAGCATTTTGGGTTTAATCGGCTCAGAAGCAGAAGCATCTCATTGATAGAGGAGTAGAGCCAGGATTCAGGAGTAATATTATTTCAAAACTGCTACTATTTAGGGCTAATTTCATCAAATACATGTAATCATTATGCTCAGTATGTTTCTAAAATTATTAGTGAACATAGTCATATATTTGAAATATATTTTATAAAAAGTAAATATAATAACTTTTATTAGCTAAGATATGAAATAGGTTTTATCCAGAGGCTCATTTAAAATTTAAACAGTATTAGTAAATTTTTTATTTGACATTTAAAGTTCTTTTTTCCCCCCACAAAGTACTTTCATGTTGAACAACTCTAGCAAGTAGCAAAACTTCCACAATTAGTTTAGAAGGTAATTGAATCATCACTACTCCATCTGTGGTACAATCTTAGCAATCAAGTAAAGTATTGGTCACTGGAGTCAATTAATTCCGCTTCTGAGGGCTCTGTTTGCTGCTAGAAAATGATGCATTAGAGGTGGCTACTTGGAGAGACAAGGTGGGAGAAATAGGCATGCAACTGTGTCAAGATGTCTCCCAGCAGAGCAGAAAGCTTTAATCTGCTTTCATGATTTCATATTCTCCCCTTCCTTCCAGGGTTCCCTTCATTTCTCCCACTTGTGTATACTCCTCTTCACAAACCTTACAAATATGTATGATTGCTGGACTCTCTGTGTGGCGTGTCCAGAGCCAACTGCTGCTATGTTGTTTATTTCTGCAGAATTGCACACATGAATGGCTTGTTTTGATTTTACTACCTCCCCTTAGTGCACTGTGTCAAAAGTTACAGCTGTGACCTTGATCACGGTTCGGATGTCCTAAGTACAGTATTGCTACTCATCTCTCCTTATCCCCCCAAATGTCAGGAGAATCTTAGAAGTTTGTTAGGAAAATATCCTAAAACTGAAAAGTTTTCTTTAATCCTTTCTATTGGGAAATGTCTTATGTACAACACAAAACACTAAAGAATGCAGTTTGCTATGGATACTATAGTAATCACCAACCAATTAGATCAATACATTGATCTTCACTAGCAGCCTAGACATCCTGAGTTTTCCTCTCAATAACGACTTACTGCCCATTTCTACAAGACATCTCAATTTCATGAAAAGTACTTTCTCTGTTTCTTTTTGTATCACTTATATATTAGGAATAAAATTCTAATATTCACCATTTTTTCTGCAGTATTGATAATGCTACCATTAAGCATACGGTCTCTTGTATCTAACAGCAATATCCTTCTGGCAACAACACACATATTATTTTGTGTAGTTATATTTTTCATTTCATTGATATATAGTATTCCATCTTTGACATACATGTTAATTTAATTTAATTTGCCTAAAAATCATTGTTAAGGGTAGTCTGTTAAATGTTTCTTCTGTGTGTACCTTCTGGCTCTAAACCAAAAAATATGCTTGATGGTCTACACAACACAAACATTTTCTTATACTTAGACTGAAAGGTGAATCTGATTTCCTTAGTCACTCTCACTGCTGTAGATTGAGCAAGCTCATCGCATTCAACATATTCTTATAATATCATGCTGGCAGGCCTTAAAATTTCAATGATTCTGTTAAGTATTCTTATGTTCACTTTGCATTTTCAAATTACCTGTAAGGTTGACAACATTCTAACTTCTATCTTATACAAATTTCCTATTGGAGTTCATTTTCTTCTGGAATCATTTTATATATGTTAGGAATTATCAGGAATCTTCTAAAAGTTCCATCCTCTATGGTTGCATTAAGACTATATTGTCCCTTCTCAATTGTACTTCCAAAAAATTTCAGATTGGTTAATTATGAAAATAAGTTCTTAATTTTAATATCAAATAAACTAACCTTTTTCTTCATGGCTATTGTTTTGTTCTTTTTAAGAAATGATGCCCTATTCTGTAGGACTCTGAAGATATGTGTATGTATTTAACAATAACAACTAAAATAAAGACAGCTTGAATTTGAGAATTAGGAGCAACACTGAAAAAACCAAGGGAAAAGTGGAAGTTGGAAATGATGTCAATGTAGTATTACGAATAATATTCTCAATATAAAACATGCATAAACCAAAAAGTTAATGTATTAACACACGGGGTATTTTTATTTGGGTTCCTTGTACAACATTTAAAATATATGTTCTTGATGGAGTTGCTTAATTTACATAGTCAACTAATTTTTATCACAGTGAAATGCTTAAATGTTTGTAATTGGTGGCTAAGAAATTTATTGAATTCAGGCTTTGTATAGTTATCTGGACAAGTGGCTCTCTTCCTGAAGAAAGAGTTCTTATATATGAAACTGGGGAAAATGATACCTAATTCTCTAATTTTCTGAGACTTTGCAGAATCTTCATTTCAGAAGTCAATAATTTTGCTAGCTTTAACAGTGCTGTACTTGAAACACTGAGTGCTTCCTTTAACAAATGATACATTCAACAAATAATTATCAAATGATTAAAAATGAAATGTCAATATACAAGATGTTTAACAAAATGATTGGAATTAGGTAAGAGCTACACAAATGATAGATATTACACTATTGTTGGTATGAATCCAAGATAATTGCAATCATTTATTGTCCATCTGCAGAAACCACTGTCACACTGATTCTCTCCGGGTTTCTAATATAATTTGATTACTTATCACAAGTCCCCAAGAATAAATATTTGTTCCTTTGTTGAAAAATGATACAAGAATTATTAATCCTTTTCAACTCACATTTAACCAGAAACAATAATAATTTACTCTTGTTCTTTCATAAAATATTGGAATCTTAACTGACCTATTTGTATATTTATAAGTCATGAAGAGAATTTAAATAATATCCTGGACGCATATAATACTTCTATAGTATAAATAGACAACAGAAATATACAAGGCTTAATTTTCAAACGCACTATTTCTTTGCAGTTGTTTTATAGTGTAATCCATGGGTTTTATAAAAATGTTATCACCAATCAAATCACTCTTGAGGATTATTTTCAGTCACTGGCCGAGTGTTGGGGACATAGCTTGGTTGTAGTCTGCTTTTCTACTATGTTCAGAGCCCTAGGTTTGATCTCCAGTCCCACAAACAATAATGAAACTGAAATAGTGCCACTGAGCAAGCATAAATTCTGACTGTTCTATATTCTAACATTTACTCTCTATACATTTTACACATCTGATGTTACAGTAGTTTTATTGAAAAATTACATCCATGAGTAAAAACAATGGACATGTTGTGCATGAGAGCTTGTGTGTTTTCCATATATGCCCAAAAAACATTAGATAATCAGGCATAAACAGGCACAACAAATCATGTATATATAGTATGGTGCTGCAGAAACATACTGTGAATTCATAAAATCTGAAATCAAATCTATTGCAGTTTTTTGGTTTTGAAATTTATATTATTTATAATTTATAATTTCTTAAAAGTATGCAACTATTATTGAGACAAGTAATAATTTCAAATTCTGTAGTACATTTATTAGCATATATGAAATGTCAGAAAAAACAAAACTTTAATTTTTGCATGGGTTGAAGTTAATTACAAAATGTGTGCATATACCTGGCATGTAAATTTAGTAGTAACCAGGATAATGTGAGTTCAGTTCATAAAACCAACTTCTGTAATTTACAGGTGATAATATTGTATTCTCACAATATATGTACTCTACATATCCCACACATATGCCCAGATATTTCCATCTAAGAAGAAATCCAAAATTGAAAGAAAAATGACATCTTACCTGAGTACTTGACAATGCCCAAAAGCAAACATCCCTTCTGATAAGGCTATTTTATCACAATAAATATCAAAAAAGGTTTTTAAAAAGACATTTAAATATGAAAGTTTCATTAGATGTAATTTTATATGTTGTCTGCGTTCATTTATTGCAATCATCTTTGATTATATAAAATTAAATGTACTAAGATTTTAAGACTAAGATAAGCTAGTTCAATTTATGGGCTATTTTACTCTCCCTTTCAAATACCACTTTAGAAGCTATTCACACATTCAACTTATTTCTTCTAAAATATTCAGGACATTTTTAATTAAACCATCCTGCCTTTCATATGACAGGTCAATTCCCCTCTGTCCTTTGTGAATGGTCACCCAGCTGCTTATTAACAGCATTAGAAATGAATGCGGACAGCTTTATTTCTTGGTTTATAACCATTATTAAAGATTGTTCTATTACTACTAAGTATAAAGATTGTGATTCCTATAACATCACTTAGTATGCTACACTCTACAATACTTCTCTATTTGTCATTATCACATAAAAAGCACACATTCCTATATAATTTTACTAAAGGCTAAAATTAAAATATTTATCATAGATATTATAAGTACTTCTTAGCCAGTTGTTTTCCTCTTATGATATATTCTTTGTCTTTTTCAACACTATAAAATATATTTTAGTTCCCAGAAGGATGGTCTGAGTAAGAAAGACAAGAATATTTTTGAGACTTTGAATATAAAATTTTTATCTCATGACCATGACTAAGGTGAGCAAATCAGTTTGGTAGCAGGCTTCCTTTGGTCCACTGACTGCATGCACTTCACACTTTTAACTCAACCCCTATAGAAAGCACTTCCATGGGACAAATCTGGTCGGGCCCCTGTCCTGCTCTGTCACAACAATGTATTAGTTCTCAGTTGTCAAGTGAAGAGTACTCAGCTTACTGTGTGTTTTACTCAACTTTTCCCACGAAATCTTCTTCTCACAGCTTATAATGCTACAGTGCAAAAATATTAATTTTAAAGAAAATTGGTTTACTGATATTTTCAATGGTGTCATTTTGTCTTAAAATTTCTATGCAGAAGATTTTCTCTTTTATTTTTTATATTATAATTATATCATTTTCCCCTTTCCTTTCCTCCATTCAAACTTTTGCATATACCCTTCCTAGCTTTCTCTCAAATTCAGACCTTGAAAGAACAACAATCAACTTTATATGGAAAAACAAAAGAACCAGGATAGCCAAAACAACCCTATACAATAAAGGAACTTACAGAGGCATCACCGTCCCTGATTTTAAGCTCCATTGTACAGCTATAGTCCTGAAAACAGCTTTGTATTGCTACAAAAATAGACAGGTAGAAAAATGGAATCAAATTGAAAACCCTGATATTAACCTACACACCTATGAACACCTGATTTTTGACAAAGAAGCTAAAATTATACAAGGTAAAAATGAAAGCATCTTCAACAAATGGTGCTGACATAACTGGATGTGGACATGGAGAAGACTGCAGATAGATCCGTATCTATTGCAATGCACAAAACTTAAGTCCAAATGGATCAAAGACCTCAAAGTAAATCCAGTCACACTGAAACTCTTAGAAGAGAAACTGGAAAGTACCCTTGAACGAGTTGGTACAGGAGACCCTTTCTGAATTCATGGCCTGTAGGGAGTCACCCTAGCCCCGCCCAATAGTCCTGGGAAAGGTACCAGGTGGACCTGGGGACTCCGGGGTGACGTAAGGGAGCTTCTTAAGGGGCTTCACGTGGGGACGCGGCCCCCTTTTGTTCTGGCCGCACTGGCTGGGTTCTATAACCTAGCTCTGGCCTGTGTTTCACCCTGCTATCTTCTGAAATAAAGAGATCTTAATCCAATAATGGCCTCTAATTTTCATTAAGTGTGTGTGTGTGTGTGTGTGTGTGTGTGTGTGTGTGTGTGTGTGTGTGTGTGTGGTCCTAATGTAACTTGCTCAGGCTACATAAAGTTTCTAGCATATTATTTGTGTATTCATTTAACTAGTTTGTTTTTCTGTCTCATAACTGGTTTTAAACTATATTATTCTTTCATACATTTATTTATTTTTCATTACCATGCACAACATATTTTGGGGTCCCCAAAGAACTGGCATAGAAGTGAAGCACAGTGAAGCACTTTAATGGGATTTGGTGTCAGATAATCAAAGGTTTTTCATCCTTGGCTCCCTTTATACATTACCTTAGGGAAATGATCACATAGGAAAGCAAATTTTAAAACTATAATAAATGCAAAACCAACTGGACTATGAGTGTTTATACATTATGGAGTCCCATCAAACATTTATTAAATAAAAATAAATGAGATAGAGGTAACAGGGTGCTTAGAGATATGACTAAGAATGGATAAGATTTTAGTGAATGTCACTGTTAGTATTATCACTGATACTGTTAATCTGGTACTATGTCTTCTTCCTTATATTTGCCATTATCTCAATAGCTAATTCTCTTGTATATCATAAATGCAACCTAAATTGAAGTGTTTGTTCTCCTCCTTTGAATCAGTCTTTTTCTTTGTAGTCCTCCCAAGATATTCTCACATTTGTGCCCTCCTCTTTCAGTGTATTGTTCTTCATTATGTAGTGATTCTCAACCACTTTTTGATAATGTATTTACATAAAAGGAAGGATGTGTATTCAGAATTCTACTGAGGACACTATCTTTGTTAATGCTCCATGGGTTTCTAAGAGATAACATAAACTTTATTTTATAGATGATGATGTGCTGGAGAGAAGAAACTACTAAAGAAACCTATGTATAAAATGATTTGCTTGGATGTAGCTCATGGCATTGAAATTGGGAAGATAAAGGGATTAATAGGGATTGCTGATAAAGTGAAGTTGTAAATCTATCACATATTTTACCTCATATTTTAACAAAATGCAAGCACTATGTGGATACATTGGATTTAAAATACATGTTGTGCATGGGGCCTGCCCTTAAGTGTGGTTTGTATACCAAATGAGACTCCCTTGAAGAAAATGAATTTTTCATTTGCATGTGATTATCAGTTGAAACAGCTCCTGGGTTAGGGATTGGGGCTTATGTTCATGACCCCTCTCAGCACTGGGACCTCATCCATCTTAGACCTGTGCCTGCCCTGTGCATGCTGCCATGTCTCTGTGAGTTATGTGTGCATCAGTCTTGCTGTGTCTAGAAGGCCTTGCTTTATTGATGTGTACAATCTTTCCTAACTCTTACAATCTTTCTACTCCCCTTTTCACAGAGTTCCCTCAGCTCTGTGGGGAGGGATTTGAGGGAGACATTTTATTTAATAATGGGATGGTCCAGCCGGGTGGTGGCACACACCTTTAATCCCAGCACCAGGGAGGCAGAGGCAGGCAGATTTCTGTGAGTACCAGGACAACCTAGTTATAAAGCAAGTTCCAGGACAAGCTCCAAAGCTACACAGAGAAACTCTGTATTGAACCTCCTCCACTGAAAAACAACAATGGGTGTTCCAAAATCTTTCACTTTCTGAACATTGTCCAGTTGTTCCTATCTGCAGGAAGGATGATATCTCACCATAACTAAACAAGCCACTGATCTTTTAGTGTAGTAGTTTTTTTTTTTTATTCCTTTTTAAATGCCTATTTGTTTTCTAGTGAGACAGAGCAAGAAAGGATCTTGATTTGTGTGGATAAAGTAGTGAGCATGATATGGAAGGAGGTCAGGCAAGGGAACCATACCAGAATATATTATATGCTGTATAAGTATTGATTGTTAACCTATTGTGCCATTGAAGATAGGAGAAAGAAAAGGGGGATAGTACTGGGGAGAACATGAGGGATCAGGAATATTGAGTTGGGAGATGAACAGTGGAGAGCAGAGAGAGAGAGAGAGAGAGAGAGAGAGAGAGAGAGAGAGAGAGAGAAATCAATATAGAGAGCTACTATAGGTTTAAAGAGAAATTTGGCACTAGAGAAAAATGCCCGGAGATCCACAAGGATGACCCCAACTAGGATTCTAAGCAATAGTGGAGAGGCTACTTTAAATGCCTTTCTTCCATAATCAGAATGATGGCTACCTTAAATGTCATCCTATAGCTTTCATCCAGTAACTGATGGAAGCAGAAACTGAGATCCACAGCTAAGCACTGAGCCAAGATCCTGGAATCCAGTTTCAGAGAGAAGGAGTGACTAACAAAGGGGTCAACACCATGCTTGGAAAACAAGCATGAAACAGAAACAGCTGACCTGAGTAAGTGGGAACACATGGACCTCAGTCAGACTGCTGGTGAGCCAACATAGGACCAAACCAGCCACCCCTGAATGTGGGTGTCAGCTAGGAGGACTGGGCAGTCTACGGGATCTCTAACAGTGGAATAGTATTTATCCATAGTGTACAAACAGAATTTGGGAGCCCATACCTAGACACATGGAGGAGGGCCTAGGCCCTGTCCCAAATAACTTGACAGGTTTTGAGAATTCCTCATGGAAGGCCTCACCTTACCTGGGGAGTGGATGGGGGAAGGGTTGGGGGGTTGGTGGGGAGCATGGGAGGATGAGAAGAAGAGGGCACTGGCATTTATATGTAAAATAAGATTGTTTCTAATTTAAATAAAATTTATTAAATATTTTAAAAGGAATATATTATATGGAAAAATATTTTTTCAAGAAAAAATCTGTTGCCTGAATATGCAGACACAGACATACTATATGCTACTCATACACACACACACACAAACACAAACACACACACGTGATCAAGAAAAAGAGACAGACAGAGACAGAGACAGAGACAGTTACAGAGACAGAGACAGAGGAGACCTTTAGGATTGCCAAGAAAAAGGAGAGTGGTTTCTGGTGAATTCATATTTTTGCTGATAATAATTTGTTAAATATTTTTATCTTTCAGGAAGTATTAAGCTTTGTATAGATAATAGAAAATGAAACAAAATGTATTGATGTTTTCAATGTCTTCATATTCTATTAGAGAAAAGCATCTGGGAAATTTAAACCAATAAAAATAATGTAAATTTAGGTGTGCATATTGACTATCTGGATGTGTCTGCACAATGCTGTAACGACTCTGTATGCCCATTGAAATGAAGTGTACATTATTATGCATAAGCAGACATTTATATATTATAGATGTTTATAACACATTAGAAGTATTTTAAAGTTTGATCTCAATGCTGAACTAAACAAATTTACATAAGTCCTCTATGATACATAAGGCAAGTACTACTGTCATTTTTAATGAAACCAGCAGTGCTAAGCATAATTGAAATAGAGTTCAAGTGCATTCATTGCTTAAAGAATAATAGATAAAATACATAGCACTTTTATTAAGTGATAGATGAAAGGTGTGTGTATGCATGCACACATGCATGTGTGGGTGTAACATAAATATATGACAATCTTCAAAATCCTTGTGAGTTTCATAATAGGATTCTTTTTATTCTAATAAACAAAACTGACAGTTGATTTCACAAGATGATATTATAAACAAAACTTTTAGGTAAATTCCTTCTTTTTAAAATATTTTCCAATCATAAATGCTTTATACTGACTCAAGTGAAAACTTATTTAATATTTTAAGATTGTGACTATTTTTATTTTAGCTGTTTCGAATGCATTTTGACAACACATAGTTTAGTTCTCATGGTGAAAGTTGTGTCATTTTTTTCTCTATTTCCAGTTAATAAATAGAGATGGTCTAAATAATAGACCATCTCTGGCTACAAAACTCTCATAGGACACCTTTTCACTGTTGATGTTCAAACGGCTCCCTTACCACCACATTCTATTATCACCCTTGTCTCCTGTAGATTTCGAACCATACACAGACATGGTTTAGTTTATATTAGATTCTCTATTAGACTTTTATAGTGAACATGGTTTAGTCAGAAAAACATAAATCAAAATCAGATGTGTATGAATGAAATTGTGACGGCATTACCTAAGAAAATCAGTATATGAAGTCATTTGAATTTCTGTGGTAAGAATTTTGTGTTTCTTTTCTGAATATTTTAATATTGCCCCAATAGACTCCACTTTATATCAGAGGATGAGTAAGTTACAGCTAATCTAACTGACCCAGTAGGAACTCTAACTATGCCATAAAAACAAAATCAGGATTGCCCGACACTATTGAAGGAAGACATACTATATCTTCCTCAAATATGCCAGATTCTTGTAAAGTTTTTTTTTTTTTTTGATCTAATGTAACTTGAGAATCAACTAGTAAAAGAAATCCCCTGCCACCTCTCCCTGAATGTAGAAGGTGAAACTGCACATATGGAACGTAGCCCTGCAATACTAAGGTTTTCATCACTGAGGTTAGAGAACAGAGGCTGAGGGACCACTATACAACAAATTGATAAAATAGTCCCACTTTCCTAGTCTGTTCTCTATAATAATTTAATAAACTTGCATGACATGCTGCAGTTTTACAGTTTCCTGCTACCCAACTCAATATGTATTTTTTCAACTCTACCTCCATTCATTCTGTTTTATATTGAGAGCATTTGTGCTAAATCACACTTATGATAATGACATCTGAATGTTTACATACGACATAATTTTCATTTTAGTCCAC
Source organism: Cricetulus griseus (assembly GCF_003668045.3). Lineage (NCBI taxonomy): Eukaryota > Metazoa > Chordata > Mammalia > Rodentia > Cricetidae > Cricetulus > Cricetulus griseus. Next base: position 54,278,552 of record NC_048600.1, read on the forward strand.
AACTAGAGGTGTTTTTTATTTATTTACGATTATCTTTCATTTTAAATACCAACCCCAGTTTCCCCTCCCTCCTCTTCTCCCTACTCTCCCTCTCCCCTTCCCAACCCCATCCACTTCTCAGAGGGGGGAAGGTCTTCTTTGGGGAGTCCACAAAGTCTGGCATAGCAAGTTCAGGAAGGACCAACTCCCCAACCCAGTATCAAGGCTGAACAAGTCTCCCACCATATGGAATGAGTTTCAAAAAGCCGATCGATGAACCTTAGTTAGGTCCTAGTGTCACTGTCAGATCAACTCACATAACTGTCAGTCACATTCAGTGCATCTAGTTTTGTCCTATGTAGGATCTCCAAACTGTCAGTGAGCTCCCACTGGCTCGGGTCAGCTATCTCTGTGGTTTACCCCATCATGATCTTGACAATGTCCACCCCAGTTCATATGATTCAATTCTCCTCTCTTCAACTAATGCCAGGAATTCAGCTTAATTCTTGGCTATGGTTCAGGAGTGTTTTATGGTTTAAAAACAACATATGTATGGCCCATGGGTGATATTTTCTTGTCATTTAGGACAGAATTACTATATTTGATCTTCAATTCCATTGGGGATATGAAAACAAACTCAAATTATAAAAAATCTTGTGAAAATTCTGACTGGGAGAAACCATGGCATTGACAATTTCTTCCTATGAGCATTATTATCCTTCAAATATCAGTATAATACAGACAAGCCTCCAAAAGCAACAGTCAGTATCATTAACCTGAAATTCTATGCATAAGCATGTTTCCTATCAATATATTAAGGTATTCTATTATTTCCCCATTAAAGGTCTTTAACTCTTCTATTGCCTTTAGTTTTCTAATTTTTATGATAGTTTGGGCACAATTTCTACTACCTAAGACATATATTTTTATGTGGATTCAGATTAAATAAGTGCTAAGGGCATGTGCGAATCAATATCTAATATATTTCTGAACACGGCACTCAGTATTTTTATCTTGAATTAAAACAACTTGAAATGTTCACAGTCCCACCTCTAATCAAGTGTAACCATAAACTACAAAGAATTGAAAATGAAATGAGTATGAGAAATTTCACACTCCAAGCAGTCGGATGATAATAAGTTTCCACCTGTTAACATATTAATAACAGTGTTAAAGAGCACATTGTGCCTGAGGTATTACAAGTCTATGCAATTTTACATGTGTCAGGAAATGGTTTGCTTGTTAGCAACTGGCTAGAGTATCAAAGCAGAGTGAATTCCATGGGGGAAACCAGTTGTGTAATAAGGAAACTTAGAATTCCTTGTGCTTTGAGTTATTTAAAATCACCCGTGGAAACCACTGGATAATACAGGAAGAGGAATTGCCCTCTGGAGGGTATTAGATGACCTACAGTAATAGATCATTCCCATCCCTAATGCTTATGATTAATATGTCATAATTTTGAAAAGTGCACTCAGGGAGAGAGGCAGTGAATGGTGACAAAGAGACAAAGCACGTCACACACAGGGGGCAGCCTGTAACAGTGATTGAGGTTATTATGCCAGGGAAAACATTCAGTTAGACTTGCCAGGGAGAGGAGGGGTTTGGATGACATTTTATTTGACTATTTTCCTTATGTGATGTCTTCTGTTAGATAAGCTGTGTTCACTGATATATTAAAAATCTGAAGGTGAAAATAGAACAGAGCAGGACAAACACACTGTAGTGGACTTACCCACATTTTACAAAAGAATACTAACCCTAAATAAAGCCCAAAGAAACATAGAGAATGCAAAAAAAAAAAAATCCCCTTGAAACTCTGATGTGATTGGAGAACTGGAAACAATAAGACAAGTAGGTTAGTGAGTTCTCCATTCTCATGTAAGTTAATGTCCACAAAAAGTATCCCAACTGTAAGAATATTACAATAAATTAATAGCGCTATGTTATATGTTGTGTAGAACTGGCTTCAGGGAAAATTCAGCTGGACCAGAGGAGTTAATTTCCAGTGAATTGTTTTCGTAATCCAACAACAAAACAAGTAAAGGTGGAAGGGACAATTTTGGCTACATCTAAGAACAGTTAACAACAAAGGTATATTTATAGGAGTAAGTCTTTTAAAGCTAATTTTAAAATATTTAAAATTCTAGATGTAGTTGATCATGTTTATCATGTCATAATTTGAGAGCCAGAACAAAGAGGATTGCTGTGGGCTTGAAAGAAAAATGGAACTAGTTCTGCATGTCAGTAAGCATTTCTTTCTTTCCTTTTTGTTTGTCTGTGTTGAATTTATTTCCCTAAATATTGCACAAATGGAATGAAATCACAATAAGCATAAAACAATGTAAATGTGTGGCAAATTAGCACAGTAAACAGCAAACAGAATATTATTGAAAGTAATCATGACTCCCTAATAAGAGAAAGGTGTCCTTAACTGACTCCCTGTTGTGAAGAAGACTGAACCTAAACTCTGCTGAACCAATATTAGTCAGTAACCCCAGTCTGTGGGAAAACCTTCACAGCTACCAGATAATCAAGGAGGCTCCAAAGCAGTCATTATGCTAACCACATGCAGGGAAGATCCGTATAGGAGCATTTTGATGATTTCTTTAGCATACCAAGTCTCACATTTTAGATTGAGAAGATCTAATAGAAGCATGCTGATAGCATGCCTGTTATAGAAGAGTAAAAATTTGTACTTAGTGTTTCCCACTGAGCACAACCAGAAAGTGCGTTCTTCACTCAAAACCAAAAAGTTCATATAAAACCCCATGTAGAGAATGGACAGTGATACATACTTTATAAAGTCAAATTTCTGGGAACTGCATGAAACCTATATAAGATTTAAGAAAGACTAGGTGTTCAAAAAGGTGGCCATTCCTAAGTTTATTATTGAAAAGTAGAAGCTATCCTAAGAACAGGTAAACCTTGGAAGTTTTGCTTGCTTTTAGAAATACACCATATGTGTCACTTAGTTAACTATCCAATTAGTATCATATAAATGTGTATTGAAGATCTAGCTGTAGACCTTACACATTAGACATGTGCTTTTCCTGAAATGTATCTCCAGCCACTTTAAGCAAGCTTTATAAAAATGCTTTGCAATGTAATTTTTTCAGACAAGTACATGGAATGTCTGTTTCCAGTTGGGAATTCATCCTCATATGCTTATAAAAGTTAGTATTTTTTTTCAGGTAAGAGGAGAAGAAATAGAATATACTTGGAATAACCCAATGATACATTTTAAAGTTTCTAAGGCATCCCTTAAATCAGCCAAAATGTCTTTACACTGTACATGATTTCATCAAACAGTTTACCATTGTCTAAACATGTCCTATTTGGTTTACACAAAAATTTCCTTGCTAAGTCACCATTGTTATGATAAATCTTTCTGCCAAAAGCCGCCCAAGCCCCACTGCCACCTGTGAGCATTACGCCAGCCAGCCACCCAAGTTAGGCCCAAATGAAGACACAGAAACTTGTATTAGGTTCAAAGCTGCTTGGCCAATGACTAGGATTCCTTATCTGTTAGCTCAGTCTTAATTATCATAAATCTATATATTTTATAAGACTTAACTTATCAGACACCTTATTGGCGTCCCTCCTTGCCGGTGGATCACATTGTGCCTCTTGAGCAGGGGAAGAGGGGGAAAGGGGCCCTTCCTGTTTCTCCTTCACTTAAATATGAGTATCCTTGCTATGTCACTGCCTGCCTGGATCACCACTACTCTACTACATTTCCCAGAATCCTCTTTGACTTCTAGTCCAGTCTAACTTGCTGTCTCATTGGACAAACAGTATTTTATTTAATAATCACTAAGATAAACACACAGTATATCCCCCATCACACCATTGCTCATAAAACATTGTACATACATACAATTTAATTTTTGTTCTATCAAGATGAAAAATAAAAATACAATGATGGATATTAGAGTGATTAAATATTCTTTAACCATTGAAATGAGAAGTTAAAATAATTTAACTACCTTACTCTGCTGACAACTCTTTGTACAGAAAAATAGTCTTTGGCAATGAAAACTATTGTAGTGTATATAATTATTGAAAACACATCTTGACTGTAGAGTATAAAGCGTTAGCTGATGCCTGGGAATATTCCCCATATAAATACTAAGTGAATTTGAAATCTCACTTGGGTCATGCTTCTTTCCCCATTATTGTATAAAAGTATTCAAGTTCTTTGCCATGTCTTGAAATCTGCTTTGCATCTAGCTCTCTCAATCAATGACTGGTTCCTGAATATGATGCAGAAAACCAGGTTATATCCTTCCTATATGAGTCTGCATTCTTCATTCATTTTCATTGCCAGTATTTATCTTATTCATTTATATAGCAGTATGAGCTATATAAAATGTGTAGTTTGTCTGTCTTGTGCACAGATAATATTGTTATCCCAGAAAAGCACCTGATATATTAAACACAATCAATAAACATTTAAGGTTTGAATGAACACTTTGATATATGATAAAACAAAACTTTCAATTAAGCTTTAAATATGTGGAATGAATATAGTCAGACAATATTCTAGAGTAACTAGTTTAATAATTATGAATCCCTAACAGGTATACCTAATCCATAAAGGTTATTTAATTTATGCATTTTATCGTGAAACTATATATTACATGTATATAAGAAATGTCTGATTTTCGTTAGTTATAAAATGTGTGTATTTATCTTTGCACGTGCGTGTGTGTGTGTGTGTGTGTGTGTGTGTGTGTGTGTGTGTGTGCAGGTTCACGTGTGTGCACATGCATACAGAGGCAAGAGGACAATCTTGTTTTTCATTCCACTGGGATTGTTTGTATTTTCTTTCTGAGATTGGATCTGTCACTGGCCAAGAATTTGTCAGCAAGGTTATGGTCTATAAATCTGCTGTATATATCTTCCAAGAGCTTTAATTACATATGTATGCATTCACACCTGTCTGGGTTTTGTTGTTTTTACCTTGGTTTTTGGTTTTTATTTGTTTGTTTGTTTACACTTATTCTGGTTATCAAACTCAGGTCCTCATTCTTACAAAGAAGAAGTACATTTTATAATATTTTATTTGCAAGTATTGTTTTCCAGTGACACAATACATTTCAATTAGTGAATCAAACAACTTCTAAAGAAGAACATTTGTTTGGAATTAAAAGATTGTATTGTAGGAATATATTAGGAAATTTCCAGTGGATAGTTATTAGTTGCACTAATTAATAGTAACTTGGAGATTTCTTAAAAATATTAGACTCAGTGGTGGTCTGGAATATCCTCATCTAATAACTATAGCTAACAATATGTTTTTATATGAAGTACTTTGCTGTAACTTGGATTTCCCAAATTGTCTGTATATAACTAATTCTAATTACTCACTATGATTTTCTTAATGTTGGATGTATCTGCTTTTCATCAGTGGCAGTGATTCAAATATCCTATGTGTATCCTGTGTAGTGTGAAAGTTTGATTTTCAAGTAAGAACAGTTGTTGATAGTGATGAAAATAAATAAGAAAGACACCATCCGCAAGATATTGAACTTGTTATTAGTTGTCATAATAAAATTTTGATTTAATATTCAGAATATAGCAAGCCAATTAACACAGCAATCTCTTTTTCTCTGATACTCTTCTATACAGTGACTAACATTAGAAGTTAAAACGACTATTAACATATATTTTGGAAAGGACTGAAGCAATATTATTCATCACTCCTTACATTTCAGACAACCCTCATATTATTTTTCTGCTTAACTGAACTATGAATTCCAATAGATATTTTTTCACTGTTCCCCAAATAACTAATGACTTGGCTACTCTGTAAATTGTCCTTTTGATGAAACTTTAACCTCCTGTGTGTGGTAATCATAAAAGCGTTTTGAAGTTGTCATCTATTATATTTTTGATAAGCTTATAATAGATCAAGTTAACTGGATTTGCTGTCTTATACAGCATCTTCACAAAAAGATATTTTCATCGAGGAATTGGATATTGATTTTTCTTTAAATACTAACTAATGACTGAGAGAGGCACTATAAAACTACACCACACACTCTCTCAGATTCAACCAAAAATAAAACCATGCTTTCAATTTTTTAAAAGATGATTCTAATATCCTTCCACCATGTTTCTAGTAATGCTTTGGTAGCTGTCAGCAAAATGCATTACCAATAAAATATTGTCATTTTTTAGATTAATTTGAAAAAAGAATTGAAATATGTTTCAAAAAATAAGTACAGTTATTGAGTTCAAATATACTAGTTTTTAAGTGAAAACTAAGTTTTATCATGAACATTATTTGAAAGATACTCCTTGTGCTTAAAATTAATTCAAGAAACTATGAATATATATATATATATATATATATATATGACTAATTAAATCATTTCTAATTTTATGATTTTCCTTTTACCTGTATGACACAGCTCCATTTCCATAAAGCATAAAAGTGTATGCTCAAAACTACTTTTAAGCATAACAGAGTCTCTAATAACATAAGGAGTTGTAGCAGGTTTATTACTTGTCTATTTGCTCCTTTCAGTGAGACACTGAAAGACCCCTGCCCCTGAGCCCTCTCCTAAGTTTGCCTCCTCCTCTGGTCGGCGGCTGGCGGGGCGCGTGGCGATCCCCACCCCCGCTGGCCTCCACTTCCCCCGCCGCCGCACGCTCGGCCACCGGCTCCCTCCCAAGCCTTCACCCTGGCGGGGCTCGCGCCCCTGGCCCGCCCCGCCTGGCACCGTGCTCCCGCCCGATGGGAACGCTCCATCCCAAGGTCAGCCATCTGGACTCGGAGGGAGGAACTGCCGAGTCTGTTGTACCCAAGATGAGATAGAGCCAAGGCCGCTTCGCCTAATTATCAAACCTTGAGAAAATGCTCTGTACCTCATTAAATTGTCCAATAGAATCCCTGTAACTATGCTTTTCGCTTCTGCACTGTGCTTTTTACTATATAAGGACCTCTCTCCCTTGGCTCGGCGCGCTTAGCCACACAGAAGCTAAGTCGCCCCGGGTACCCGCGTCTCTAATAAAACCTCTTGCGGTTTTGCATCCAAGTCCGTGGTCTCGCTGATTCCTGGGTGCGGGTCTCCTTCTACGAAAGTACCTCTTCTGAGGTCTTTCAACACGAAACACTTTCTTTTCCTTAAGAGGTAGCATCTTTTTATATACTGCTTATCACTAATTAGGAATGCCCTCTTCATTGTAAAAATGGGCAATAAAAATTCTGGTCATAATTGCATTGTTCGGTGTTTTGACTAGTTTCATGAGTTCATTGTATATTTTGGTGATCAGCCCTCTGTCAGATGTGGAATTGGTGAATATCTTTTCCCATTCTGTGCGCTACCGTTTTGTCTTGCTGACTATGTCTATTGCTTTACAGAAGCTTCTAAGTTTCAGGAGGTCCCATTTATTAATTGTCAATCTCAATGTTTGTGCTAATGGTGTTATGTTCAGGAAGCAGTCTCTTGTACCAATTCGTTCCAGGGTACCACTTACCTTCTCTTCTAGGAGATTCAGTGTGGCTGAATTTTTGTTGAGGTCTTTGATCCATTTAGACTTAAGTTTTGTGCAAGGTGATAGATACAGATCTATCAGCAATCTTCTAAATGTCAGAATCAAGTTATGCCACCACCATTTGTTGAAGATGCTTTCTTTTTTCCATTGTATAATTTTAACTTCTTTGTCAAAAATCAGGTGTTCATAGGTGTGTTGGTTAATAGCAGGGTTTTTAATTCTATTCCATTGGTCTCTGTCTATTTTTGTGCCAATATCAAGTTATTTTCAGGACTATAGCTCTATAATAGAGCTTGAAGTCAGGGATAGTAATGCTTCTGGAAGTTCCTTTATTGTACAGGGTTGTTTTGGCTATCCTGTTTTGTTTTTTTTCCTTATAAAGTTGAGTATTGTTCTTTTGTGTTCTGTGAAGAATTGTGTTGGGATTTTGATGATAATTGCATTGAATCTGTAGATTGCTATTTTAATTATGTTGATCATACCTATCCAAGAGTGTGGGAGATCTTTCCATTTTCTGGTACCTTCTTTAATTTCTTTCTTTAAAGGCTCAAAGTTCTTGCTATACAGGTCTTTCACATTTTTGTTTAACAATACCCAGAGATATTTTATGTTGTTAGTTGCTGTTGTAAAGAGTGATGTTTCTCTGACTTCTTTCTCAGAGCATTTATCCTAGGTATAAAAAAGTGGAGTGTAGAACTAAATAGAGAATTCTCAACAGAGGAATCTAAAATGGCTGAAAGACACTAAAGAAAGTGCTCAATATCCTTAGTCATCAGGAAAATGCAACTCAAAACAATTCTGAGATACCATCTTACTCCTGTCAGAATGGCTAAAAGCAATAACACCAATGATAGTCTATGCTAGAGAGGATGTGAAGAAAGAGGAACACTTCTCCATTGCTGGTGGGAGTGCAAACTTGTACAACCACTTTGGAAAATCAGTATGGCAGTTTCTCATGAAAATGGGAATCAGTTTACCTCAAGATCCAGCAATTCCTCTCTTGGACATATACCCAAAGAATGCACAAACATACAATAAAGACATATGTTCAACTATGTTCATAGCAGCATTATTTGTAATAGCCAGAATCTGGAAGCAACCTAGATGCCCCTCAACTGATGAATGGATAGAGAAAATGTGGTACATTTACACAATGGAGTAGTGATCACAGGAAAATAACAATGGTATCTTGAAACTCAAAGGCAAATGGATGGAACTAGAAGAAATCATCCTGAGTGAGATAACCCAGTCACAAAAAGATAAACATGGTATATTCTCACTCATACATGATATTTAGATATAGAGCAAAGTCCACTTTTTTTGTTTGTTTGTTTTTTCAAGACACGGTTTCTCTGTGTCTTTGGAGGCTGTCCTGGAACTAGCTCTTGTAAACCAGGCTGATTTCGAACTCACAGAGATCCGCCTGCCAATGTCTCCTGAGTGCTGGGATTAAAGGAGTGCACCACCACTGCCTGGCCAAAAATACATCTTTTGATTGTAAAGAATCTCATTGCATAACTCTTTGATGTTTTTCCCCATGTTATTTCAAGTTCTTCTGTTACACTTTCTTTATCTAAGAGAACATTATTTTTCCAGCCATTTGACACTCACACTCCGCCTTTTTTGTTTCAGTGTTTTCTTAGGCACTTTATTCCTGTATTTAAGAATTTTATCAGCTATAGGAGTTCCCTGGTTAATTTTTCAGGTCCCTTATGCAAAGTATCATATCATATGCAAATAGTTAAAGTTTGATTTCTTCCTTTCCACATTGTATCCCATTTATCTCCTTTTGTTACCTTACTGTTCTAACTAGAACTTAAGTACAATATTGGAGAGAAAAGAAGTGAGTGGACAACCTTGTCTTGTTCCTGATTTTAGAGGACTCCCATTGAGTTTCTCACCATTTAGTTTGATGTTGGCTGTTGGATTGCTGTAAATTGCCTTTATTATGCTTAGATATGTTCCTGTTAACCTTGCTCTCTCCAATACCTTTATCATGAAGGGTTGTTGTATATTGCCAAAGGCTTTTTCAGCATTTAGTGAGAGGATCATGTGGTTTTTCTTTTTCAGTTTGTTTATATAGTGAATTACATTGACAAATTTTCATATTTGTTATTGAAGAAACCACCCTGTGTGAAGTAACCCAGACATAGAAAGACAAACATGATATGTACTAACTCACAGTGGAATATTAGACATACAGAAATGATAACTAGCCAACAATCCACAACCCTAAAGGAGCTAGGAAACAAGGAGGACCCTAAGAGAGACATGCATTGTCCCCTGGATATAGGGAAATTGTCAAGAACTCATGAGCAAATTGGGAGCATGGGAGATGGAGGTAGGAGAAAGAAGGGAGAAAGGGGGAGGGAACATGATTGATCAAGAAGATCAAGTTGGGAGAAGAGTAGAGAAGGAGAGCAAAAAAAGAGATACCTTAATAGTGGGGGCCATTATAGGTTTAAAGAGAAACCTGGCACTAGGTAAATGTCCAGGTATCTACAAGGATGACCCCAAATAAGAATATAAGCAATAATGGAGAGGCTACCTTAAATGACTTTCCCCTATAATAAGATGGATGACTACCTTAAAAGCTATCATAAAGCATTCATCCAGTAGCTAATGAAAGCAGAAGCAGAGATTCACAGCTAAGCCCTGAGCCAAACTCCTGAAATCCAGTTGAGGGTTGATGAACAAATGGGTCAGGACCAGGCTGGAGAAAACCACAGAAACAAACATCTGAACTGAGCAAGTGGGAGCTCATGGATCCTGGTCTGACAGCTTAGGAACCAGCATAGGTCAGAACCAGGCCCCCTGGGCATGGGTGTCATTTGGAGACTTGAGAAGTCTATGGTGCCTCAGGCAGTGGAATCAGTATTTACCCCTAGTGTATGAATGGGTTTTAGGAACCCATTCCCTATGGACAGATACTCTCTCAGCCTACATAAACAGAGGGAGGGCCTAGGTCCTGCCCCAAATGATGTGTCAGACTTTCATGATTCCTCATCTGAGGCCTTACCCTCCATGGGGAGTGGATAGGGCGTTGGGATGGGGTTTGGTGGCAGGCCTGAGAGGATGGGAGGGAGAGGGAGCTGGAATTAGTATGTAAAATAAGATTGTTTTTAATTTAAATAAAATGTATTTAAAATGGTTAGAGATAATTTCTGTGAATTTAGGTAAATTTAGTTATTATAAGTAAGGCAAAGGCTCATTCACCAAACAGTGAATATATTAAGAAGATGTATTAAAGTTTCATGTCATTACATCTATACAGTAGATAGCCAAATATATATATATATATATATATTATATATATATATATAATATATACACTAATACTGACAGGAAATAATGTATGAACCGATATATTTAATGCTAACAAAACCATAAACCAAAAAATTGAGCAAAGTTAAATAAAAATTAAAATGTCAATATTTTATAGGTATAAAATTAAATATCTGACATGAAGCTGTATTCAAATTTAAAGAAAATTCATTCTATTTTAGAGAATTTGTTTCAAAAGAAGGGGATATATTTTAATGGTGAAAATTTTACCATAATAAGAAATGTTAAATATATTTATTTTTGTAAGCATTTTGTTTAAATTAATTTTCTACCTGTATTATATGCTGTATTATGACACATTTTAACTAATTTTGAAAAGTGCATATAAGCTAATTTTTCTTAAAACATTAAATAATACATAATATGTTTCAAATTTATCAAAAAGGCTATTTTAATTTTTTGATTTAAATACAATATTTTATATTCCATGCCCTAATATAAACAAGATTATTTAAAATATTATTGAAGATGTTATTTATTTAAATATGTTTCTAGATAACAATATGTCATCAATAAAGAGACCACATTATTGTCATCATTAAACATTGTACAATGCAAATATATTGCTAATTAAAATTAATCTGCATAATTGAAATTTACTAGGGTGTGTATTCCATTACAGATAGGGATGGGGATATATTATTATTGCTTAATGACTTTGTCATTTTAGGATTTCTAAGCACAATGTCAGAAACCAATATGCCAAAGAATAATGTGAGCAGAGATTAATTTAATGTTTTTGTCTGTCTTCTTTTCAACTAAGTTCTGCTGGAATGGTACTTATCATTCTGTACCTTATTCCCCACATTCATTTTAGTGTTTTTGATTAGCTGAAACTTACATTTTGTTGCAGGGTTGTTGAATTAGTTGATATTTAATCTAAGAATACATTGCATTATACTTTATACTTTATGGAGCAGAAAAGGAGGGAAGGCATCAAAAATCATCTTTTCTAAATAAAGCTGTGAGAATAATGGAAAATGAGACAAGTCTGACTTTTCTAATATTCTATTGCTTAACCATAAGTCTAAAATTCTGGCATGTCTACTGAGTAAACACAGTTCCATGATGGTAAGAAAAGGATTAGTAAGGTTGCCACTTCTAACAGTTATATTCCTGTGCCCACAGTAGTAAGCTTGAGAGCAAAGACTAGAAGGCACTCCTTGTATAGAGCATGCTTAGGTCTTCCCAGTGGTCTATTCTGAGCTTGCTATAAGTATTTGGCCTGATTGAAAATTTCCTAGAAAGTTCTGATTGAAAAGACTGCCTTTATTTGACCTCTATGAGATTCTAAAGCCTATCCTTAAGGAACTTTTGCCAAAAAGTATCAGTGACAATTATTTGATTAGCAATCTGTTGCCCTTGTGAACTACAATTGAATCAAAAAATAAAATAAAGCAGCACAAAAAACAATTACATGGGAATTTCTGGAAAGCAAGATGTAGAGGGCAATTTGTAAAGCCTTCACATGTGTTAAAAGCTGTGCATGTGACTAAGCTTGTCTATACATAAATAGGAAGAGCATATCTGTAAGAGTGAAACCCCTGAATTGAGCAGTGAAGTTTATCACAGGAATGCCTGGATCATTCTATATATCCAGGCAATGCACCACATTATTGCAATTAGACACAAATATGTCTAACTTACTAGCAAAATGCAGCTAGTAGGATATAAAGGAATCACCCATGATTGTGCAGTGGGTTTATCAGAGGAATGCTAAAACCATACTAAGTATTAAGACAAAACACCACAGTATTGTAGTCAGTTCAAAAGAGCATGGACATCTCAAGAGACACAGCAAGTGTTTAACAAAATTCCAACATTCTTTTGTGTAAAAATATTGAACAAATTTTTTATAGAAATACATTTTCTCAACGTGATAAAAGGACACAGACAGAACCCTGCCTCCATATCATACTCATACTTAATGGTCTAAATATATTTGTCTGGAGAATGATCATTCTTTTCGAAATAATTTATCTACCCCAATAATAACATATCAAAGAAAAGGTAATAAAAATCCAACTAGAAAGTAGCAAAGATACATTTATGATATTGTATAGAGAATTTTTGTGCACATATAGACATATAAACATACACTAATATATTTAATTTAAATATATACATATATAATTTTTACAAATCTTTTATGATTGGTTATTTGGAGAGAGACACATATCACTATGTATTTGAGGAAGTGAAGGGACCATGTGGGTTCTAGAGCTTGAATTCAGATCATCTGTCTTGGCAACAAGCACCTTTACCCATATAGGTTACTAACTTAGCCATCTCATTAGTTGAGTGAATACATATATAAATTCAATTATAGCTGTTGGAGATTAAGTAGATTGGATGATGCAACATCAATATACAATTAGTTTCATTTGTAAGAATATGTCATGACCTGTCTGGAAATGGATTTGAAAATTTGAAAAATCCTGGAGAGACTGGAGATAAAGGAGAGATGCATCAACATAATGAGGGCAATTTATATCAATTACAAAGCCAATATCAACTTAAATGTAGGGAAACTCAAAGCATTTCCACTAAAATTGAGAACAAGACAAGTTTTCTACTCTCTTCATAGTTTTCAATATAGAACTTGAACTCTTGAGTAGAGCAATAACACAACTGAGGGAGATAAATGGGATACAAATATGAAAGGAAGAAACCCAAGGTATGTAGATGCTGTGACAGTATAGATAAGTGACCCTAAAAATACCACTAAAAACTCCTACAGCTAACAACACTATCATCAAAGTAGGAATATACAAATTTAATGCACAAAATTCACCAATCTTCCTGTGTTGGCAAATGGACTGAGAAAGACATCAAAGAAACACCTTGAAGTAGTATAAGAAACTTAAAATATCTTGGGTTAACTGTAACTAAGAAGTGAAAGACTTTTATGATTAAAAAAAAAACTTTAAGGTGTTGAAAAAAGAAATTGAAGAAGATATAAGAAGCAAAAATCTCCTATGCCCATGTATTGGTAGGACTAATAGTAAAACTGGGCAGACCGAAAATAATATATAGATTCCATGTGCTCCCAACCAAAATTCCTATAAAATTCTTTAACAAACTATGAAGGACAATTTTCAGCTTCTTAGGGAAACACAGATTCAGACAAAACAGGGTAGTTAAAAATTCTCCTAACAGAAGAACTTCTGGAGATATCACCATCTCAGATCTTAAATTGTACTGCAGAGATCTAGTAAGAAATAGAGAATCCTAATTTCACACACACAAAAAATGACACATTGATCTATGGAATAGAAGTAGAGATACAGGCATAAATACACATCTCTAAGGAAACCTAGTTTTTTGGTTTGTTTTTAAGAAGTCAGAAATACACACTGAGGCAAAAAGAAACAGCATCTTCAATAGATGATGCTGCTCACACTGGATGGCTGCATGTAGAAGAATTTAAATAGATTCATACTTATCACACTGCAAGAAACTCAACTCCAAATAGATCAAAGACCTCAACATAAAGGTCAGAAACAATGACCCTGATTGAAGAGGATATGGGGACATTCTCAAACTTGTTGGCAGAGCAAAGGGTTTTCAGAACAGTACACCAATATATCAGGCATATAGAGTAACAGTTAATCAATGGGACCTCACAAAATTGAGAAGCTTCTGTAAGGGACACCATCATTTGAACAAAAGGGAAGGCTACTGAATGGGAAATGTTTTTAGAAATTATACATTTGATAGAGGGCAAAATTATAAAATACAAATGAACTAAATAGAAAAAATCACCTGGGATATTGGGAATCAAGAAACAAACCAGCTAGTTAAAACATGGGGTACATATCTAAACAGCTAATTCTCAATACAGAAAATCAAATGGCTTAGAAGCCATTAAAAATATACAAATTTCAGTAACAATTCATTCAAGGGTAACTCCCCACAGGCTTCATCCAATAGCTGATGGAATCTGAAGCAGAGACCCACAGCTAAGCATTGAGCCAAACTCCTGGAATCTAGTTGTAGAGAGGGAAGAGTGATGAGCAAAGGGGTCAAGACCAGGCTGAGGAAATCCACAGCAACAGCTGACCTGAACAAGGGGGATCTCATGGTCCGAAGACTGATGCCTGGGAAAAAGTATAGGACCGAACCAGGCCCCCTGATCTTGGGTGTCAGTTAGGAAGCCTGGCAGTCTACAGGGCCTCGGTAGTGGAACAGTATTTATACCTAGTGGAAGAATGAACTTTGGAGCCTGGCATTGGTGGCCCAAGCCTTTAATCCAAGCACTAGGGAGGCAGAGGCAGGTGGATCTCTGTGAATTCAAGACCAGCCTTGTCTACAAGAACAAGTTCCAGGACAGCCTCCAAAGCCACAGAGAAACCCCGTCTCGAAAAAAAACAAAAACCAAAAAAAAAAAAAAAAATGGACTTTGGGAGCCCATTCCCCATAGAGGGATACTCTCTCAGTCTAGATACATGGGTCTAGAACCTGTCCCAAGTGATGTGATAGACTTTGATGATCCCCATAGAAGGTCTCATCCCCACTGGGGAGCAGAAGAGGGATAGGCTGGGGAGTTGGTGGGTGGCATGGGAGAAAGGGAGGGAAAGGGAACTGGGATTGATATGTAAAATAAGATTGTTTCTAATTTAAATTCAAAAACATCTAGGAAAGAAAAAATGTTCAAAATCCTTAGACATCATATAATGCAAATCAAAATTTCTTTTGGATTTCATCTTACACTAATCAGAATGTCCATCAGAAATAAAACATTCCAGTTTGTGCTGGTGAAGAAGTCGAGTAAGGGAAATATTCATCCACTGCTGGTGGAATTCAAACTTGTTCAGCCAGAAGGACAACAGTTTGGCAGTTTCTTAGAAATATGGGACTCAATCTACCTCAAGATCCAGTTGTATCAGCCTTGGGCATATACCCAAAGGATGCTCCATCCTACTACATAGACTTGCTCAACCATGTTCATTGGAATAAACATAGATGTCCATCAATAGTTGAATGGCTAGAGTGTGTTACTGTGTTTGTTTGCATTAGCTGTGAGTTTTCATTGGCTCTTGTTCTTGTTTTGTCATATTCTGATTTGTTTATCTTGCTACTAGTCTCACACACCTGTTTCTTTACTAAAGAAATTGGAGATGGATGTGAGAGAAGATAGGGAAGAACTGGGAAGAGTAGGGTGAAGGGAAACCATAATCAGAATATAGTTTGAAAAAATAGTTTTGTTTATTCATTTTTGTTTTTAATATTCTCACTGAAGTTTCCCCTCTCTCCTCATCTCCTACTCTCTCTCTCCCCTGTATCTCTTGTTCCTCCACCTCATCTACTCCTCCTCTATTTCAGAAAATGGCAAAACTCCCATGGGTATCAGCCAGTCGTGGTATATCTCATTGCAGTGATGCTAGGCACCACCTCTTCTGTTAAGGCTGGACAAGACAACTTCACAGGAGGAAATGATCCCAAGAGCAGGTGACAGAGTCAGTGACAGCCCCTGATTCCACTGTTAGGAGTCCCACAAGAAAATCAAGTTACAAAAATGAAACATATTATCAGAGGGCTTAGGTCAGCTCCATCAGACTTGCTGATTGTCAATTCAGTCTTTGTAAGCCATTTGAGGACAGGATAGTTGGTTGTGTGGGTTTTCTTCTGTGCCTTTGACCCCATTGGTTCCTACAATCCTCCCTCTTCTTCCAAAGGATTCACTGATATCTGCCTAATATTTGACTATAGATCTCTGCATCTATTTTATCCTGGAGACCTACGATAGAACCAAACATGACTGAAAAAAAAAGTCATGGAATTATTCTTACTGTTTGATTGGTGCCTAGGACCAGAAAGGTTTCACCTAGCAACTAATGAAAAGATATTTTAATATAAGAAAAATAATTTTACATCAATCATACCACAAGGACACTTGCTCAACAATGTTCATAGAAGCTTAATTTTTAATAGCCAGAATCTGGAACCAACCTAGATGTCCCTCAACCAAGGAATGGATAAAGTAAATAAGGAACATTTACAAAACAAATATGGCACAGCTGTTATAAACAAGGAACCAGGAAATTTAAAATAAAATGGATTAACCAGAAAAAAATCATCCTTCAGTGAGGTAAATAAGACTAAGAAAGACAAACACGGTATGTACTCACTCATATGGAGATATTAGTAATGGGGGGAACCATAATCAGGATATATTATATGAGAAAACAATCTATTTTCATAATTTTTAAAAAAGCAAAGTACAGTAAAAGAACATAATAAAGAGTTCCTATATCAATATAAATTATTTTATTAATATCTTACTCTTCTAAACACAAACCACATTTAACAATTCAACCAAACAACTTTATATAAATTTTCAGTGCCAAAATTGTTGATTATACTGATGAAAATACAACTCTATAAATTAAAGTAATGATAAGGAAAACATGCATTCATCATACTTATTTGGTTTAGGATGATAATAAATCAAGTTATATGTGCAAACATACACCGTCTTCAAAAGTACTTACCAAAGGCTATCACAATTGTTGTGTTCTATATTAATAGAGGATTAACACTGTAAAGGGGTGAGACAGCAAAAAGGAGCCTTCATTATATTTCCTGTGTATTTTCAATCATTTGAAATTTTTAATAAGCATGACCGGTGGATGATTGACTGATTTAAAATAACCTGCCTTTTCTTATTCCATAATTATAAATCACTGAGAATTTGGAAGTTAAGAACATACATAATATTGTTGTACTCATTTCTTTTCCTTTTGGTCTTTAAAAAAATAAACTTGCATGTGTGGGAGGGGAATTTGTAATAAGGGATCCCATGAAGATTTTTGATCCAATGGTATAATACTGAGAATGCAAGGAAGTGGATGTATATGCAATACAGATAGAGTGTGATCAATTATTGACTCCAGCCATGCTATAAATGTAAGTGACCATAAGGAAAATAATTTTAATTTTTAAAGTGACAGAAATAGGTTGAAACTTCGTTTTTGAAGTCAGTGATTATGTGATGTAGAGGAGGAAAAGAGAGATCAAAATAATTATTTTTCATATTTTGATTAGCTTTTAATATGCCAGGTAGGACTGGGAATGCTGTGTTCAAATGAGCCACAGATTTAGTATGATTTCAAGAGCTGCCTAAAGAACATGACTCACATGTGAAGTAAAAAAGAATTTCACAGAAGACTCTGGGGTGGAAGACAGAGAAAAGGCAAGTCAGTAGGAAGATGGGATTAGAGAAAATGGGGGTAAGAAAGATGGATAAGAATACACAAACAGAGAGAATGAGGTAGAGGAGGGGGAAGAGGAGGAACAGGAACAAGAGGAGAAGGAAAAGGAGGAGAGAAATGAGAATGAGAAAACTAGGAGGAAGCAAAAACGGGAGACAGGAGTGGAGAAGAAAGAAAAGGCATAGGAGGAGGAGAAGGAGGAAGATTAAGACAGAAGGAGGTAGAGGAAGAGGAGGGGGAGGAGGAGGAGACAAAGAAGAAGAAGAAGGAAGGAGCAGGAGAAGGAGAAGCCATCACCACCTACCTTTAACATAGACTGTGCCTATGTAAAATTCATTACTTTATGTCCCTGGTCCTGAATTTAGAGGGTAGGCTGTAAAGAATTTACTTGTAAACAAGCCAATAGTTATGATGACAGCTCCTGTGTGATAGTATACTTGCATATACTTGCATACACTGTATATAATGTTATTTATATTAAGTTATAATATTATTTCTGTAGTAAGATTGTCTTTGGGGAATTAAACTATATAGACTAAAAGGACTATGGTGCTGATAGAATTTAAAACGTTTGGAGAGGCAAGCAAAAGTGGGTCCCTTAATTCATTCAGAAAAAAAATGTGAAAAATGGTAATCTTGTTCCAATTATATTAAATATACTTACTTTGTATTTTCAGAACAGTGCTTGGGAATTTTAACAAGATTTTTATGTAAATGAAAAATTATCATGATATGATTTTAATAGCACAAACACATCAGGAAAAGTTCATTACCTTCTTAAACTTATAACCATCTTTGGAAACTTGAAATATGCTGTTGAGTTTAGGCACTTTGTAGCTTCTGTAATGTAATATACATTTAAATAAAGATATATTCTAATAGCAAATCATTGACAGTTACACATACAATGCATATTCTACCCACTTCAACTCTGCTGTTCAGGTGTGTACTATCACCTATCTTCAGTCATGAAAGTCTACAAATTCATTTACCTTCACTTATCAAATGGCAACAGTGAATTAAGATAGCTTCAAAATAAATATGTGTACCACAAAATACTCAAGGTTTAAGAATATATGTCTACATATAGAATCTTATTCATAATTATATATTATTACTTTCACCTTTTTGGTTTTTTAAGACAGGGTTTCTCTTTATAACAGCTCTGGCTGTCCTGGAAATCACTTTATAGGCCAGGCTGGCCTAGAACTCCCAGAGATATGCTTATTTTGGCCTCCCAAGTGCTAAAATTAAAGGTGTGCACCACCACCACCTGGCTATTCATTTTAAGTTTTAATACAAATTTGCAATTCTTTTGGAAATATATCCCTAATAATTTTCATGTCAAGATGGTTTCTATAGCAGTAACAAAATTCTGCACAAGTTCTTATCCTTTAAACATCCCCAGTATTTGTTAGCCACACTAATCAAGGCATTAGGATTCCATACTTATTGAAAATTTCCACAAAAGCTATGTTTATTGATCAATGGTTTACTTAATTTCCATTTGAGGCATTGTTGTATATACTACAAGAAAGGAAAGTAGCTAACCTTCATACATTTTTTCTCATGTGTGGAGTCATGTAATCAATAAAAATAATATATAACCTATGAGTGCTCCAATAGTACTATAATGAAAAAGATTTTCCTTGTATTCACATGCAATATGTAACAGAGAGGGAACTCAGATACCTGTGTAATGGCAAGAAACTCCCTGTCATTGTTTGGGAGAAGAAAAAAAAAAACATGGAGAAAATGCTTCTGAGGATGCCTTGAAAAAGACCCGTTTTTAGAATATAGGTAGAGGGATATATGAAAAGAAATGTTTTACAAAGTATAAACTGAACTTAGGTCACCTTAATAGACTAAAATTATGCTTGAAATCTTAAGTCAAGCAATCTTATGGCGAGATAATGCATAGAAGAAATACAATTAATCTCAGGAATTTCTTTTAGGTTTAAGTTATTTTGAATTACATGTAAATGCATGTCTTTATGTGCAGCATTGTCCATGTGCATACAGTTGTTAACAGTACTGAATTAGTCATCAGATCCCCTTCTAGTTTAGAGTGTCTGTGATGTGTTGAAGGTGCTGGTAACCAAATGGACTCCTCAGCAAGAACAGTGATTTCTCGAAGTCAATGAGCCATCTCTTACAGTCCCCTAAGAAGAGTTATAATATAAATTACCAGTGCCACAGTCAAGCTTCCAAGTTACATCGTAACTAGTCAGTCTCTGCAATTCAAACATAACTCTATGAATGTCAGGGGGGAAAATTAACAAGATGAATCAATGTGTAACTATGGAGAGATTAAAAAGTAGTTACAGTACTGGAAAGATCATGTTTTTATCTACTTTTTTTGATTCTACTATGGTCAATAATTGTTTAAGTTGCATTAATTATATCTTGATTAATTTTTTTAATTGAAAATAGATTCTTCCCTCATACAATAATCCTGACCATAGTTTCCTCTCCTTTCACTTATCATATAGCTCCCCCCAACATACTCTCTCCCCAGATCCACTTTCCCTCTGCTCCCTTTTTAAAAAACAGCAGGCCATCAAAAGGGGACAGCCAAATAAGACCAAAAGAAGTAGATACAATAAAACAAGACAAAAGACCATATACCTGGGCTGGATGAAGCAAGCTATAAGGAAGAAGAGTCCCAAGAGAAGCCAAAGTGAGATATTCTCACTCCCACTGTTAGGACTTCTGCAGAAACGTCAGGTTAACAGATTTAACATATATGCAGAGGACCTGGTGCAGACCATTTTAGGCCCCTTGCTTGCTGCTTCAGTCTCCGTGAGCCAATATAGGCCTGCATATGGAGGACATCATGAAAGCATGGCCCACCAACTCAACCTGCTTTGTTTCTAAGAGCCCATGCAGGTAATACCCCTCATAATTCCTTTGTAACAATTTCAAAATTTTGTACAATTATTTATTCAGGATTTTCTACTAGGAATAGCTGAAGGAAAATAGTTCATGGTGCCATTTCTCTCTTTTCAGCACACCTTTCTCTCCCTCCTCAGATGATAAACCACATTTCACTCCCAGGATGCAAAAGAAAATTGGAATTTCATGCTGACGTTTGAAGCTTCAAAAGAGTAAGATCAGGTATGGAGTCAATTGCTGGAGTTTCTAGTGGTTCTATAAGTTTTGTAGGTAACTGTATGGGATGAGTATTGTCCCGATTATGTGTGATAACCATCTGAACAAATCAATGGAGTGACACAAAGCCTCAGCCATAAAAGCATGCTGGAAGAGCTCAAAGGAAATCAATCTGCCTTTCTCATCCACTTGCCTTTCCTCTCCCTGAACACACTTCCCAACTCACTTTCAAGATTATATTTGGGTCAATGCTACACTTTTAAAGACACAAAGCACTGTTTCCCTTGCACATGAAAGTTAACTTGATTAAAAAAAAATCAAAACTGCCATTTACACATGTCCATGAAATATGCAATATTGCCCTCTGTGACATTGGATCTACATTGTTCTGTTTTTTTTTTTAAAGAAAGCTATCCATTTTATAAAACATATTTGACATAGTTTATGATATAGTTTATGTTATTGTTTTAAGTATTGGACTCTAATAGAATAAAGATGCAAGTTTATGCATAGGTTGACTTCCATTTTAAATTGGTGTTTTGCCATCATTCAAACACTTTACAACATATCAAAAGGTATATTATAATTGACACTATACATCAGTAAACATGTAGCATGTACTGATGTATGTGTGTATATAAATTTAATATTTCAAGATGTGTGACTTTATGAATTATATATAGACTCCAAGGGAGAATGCAAGGAAATAGTAGTGCTTGGAAGTGATTTTTTTTTTAGTTTGTTTTTGTTTGTTTGTTTTTAGATACAGGATTTCTCTGTGGCTTTGGATGCTGTCATGGAACCAGCTTTTGTAGACCAGAATGGTCTTGAACTCACAGAGATCTGCCTGCCTCTGCTTCCCCAATGCTTGGATTAAAGGTGTGTTCCACTACTACCTGGATAGAAGTGAATAGTTTTAAGTAGCATATCCTGAAATAAAAACAAGTTGTGTGTGTGTGTGTGTGTGTGTGTGTGTGTGTGTGTGTGTGTGTGTAACTGGAATTCCAATTGTTATTATTGAGAAAGTGTTTTATGTAGCCTTCTGGAGCTATCATCTATGAAAAAGGTGAGGGTAAGTTCAGGTAGGAAGGAGGAATTATAAGTTCTGTTTATTGTTAAAGATTATATAATTTTATGGTTTGTATTGACTTCCTGGAAAAAAGCAAATTCTAAGCATTTTAAATAAAACAATAGGATCCGAGAAACAAGATGTTTGTAGCTATCCTAGTGTCTAACTAATTAGACTTCAAACTAAAATCAATCAAAACAGATGAAGAAGGTCATTTCATATTCATCACAGGAAAATTTCATCAGGAAGAAGTCTCAATACTGAACATCTATGCCCCAAATACAAAGGCACCCATATTTGTAAAAGAAACATTACTAAAACTAAATCACACATAAAGCCTGACACAGCTATAGTGGGAGACTTCAAACCCCTACTCTCACCACTAGACAGGATGACCAGACAGAAACTTAACAAAGAGCCAAAGGAAATAACAGAAATTATGACCCAATTGGGATTAACATACATCTATAAAACATTCCATCCCAAAACAAAAGAATATACCTTCTTTTCAACACCACATGAAACCTTTTCTAAAATCGATCACATACTAGGCAACATAGCAAACCTCAACAGGTACAAAAAAATCGGAATACCCCCTGTATCCTATCAGACCACCATGCTTTAAAGTTAGAATTCAACAAAAACACAAATTGCAGAAAACCTACAAACTCATGGTAATTGAAAATGAGCAATTGCATCATACCTGGGTCAAAGAAGAAATAAAGAAGGAAAAAAGAAATAAAGAAAGAAAGAAAGAAAGAAAGAAAGAAAGAAAGAAAGAAAGAAAGGAAGGAAGAAAGAAAGAAAGGAAGAAATTAAAGACTTCCTAGATTTCAAGGCAAATGAAGGCACAACAGGTATTTAAACTTAAGGGGCACTTTGAAAGCAGTACTAAGTGGAAAGTTCATAGCACCAAGCACTCACATAAAGAAATTGGGGACTATTCACAGTAGAGGATTAACACAATTGAAAGTTCTAGAACAAATAGAAGCAAACTCACCCAGGAGGAGTACACCAACTAACAATCTAAGCAACAGTGGAAGGCTACCTTAAATGTTCTCTCCTGATTGATGACTACCTTATATGCCATCCTAGAGCCTTCATTGAGTAGCTGCTGGAAGCAGAAGCAGACATCCACAGCTTAACACTGAGCCCAACTACTAGAATCCAGTTGCAGAGAGGAAGGAGTGATGAGCAAAGAGGTCAAGACCAGGAAGGTGAAACCCACAGAAACAGCTGACCTGAACAAGGGGCAGCTTATGTGAAACCGGCATTGGACAGACCCCAAAACCCTTGAAAGACGATGTCAGTGAGGAGGCATTGGAAATCTTTGGGGCCTCTCGTAGTACATCCATCAGTACTTGTTCCTAGCATATAAGTGGATTTTGGGAGCCTATCCCCATAAATGGATACTCTCTCAGCCTAGACACTTGGGCAAGGGCCTAGGCCCTGCTCCAAATGATATGGCAGACTTTGAGATTCCCCATGGAAGGCCTTACCCATCCTAGGGATCAGACAGGGGATGGGATAGGGGGTTGGTGGGGGCCAGGGGAAGACAGGAGGGAGAGAGAACTGGGATTGGCATGTAAAACAAGCTTGTTTCTAATTTAAATATAAAAATGGAAGAGACAAAATAATAGTAATCAATAAATTAATGACTAGGAACATGTCCATGTAGTTAATAAGAAATGCTGAAATTTACCTTTTCAGGATGCCAATAAATTACTCATAATTTTTAATATTGAATTACAGGCAGTATTGAAGGAAAGTATTTCTCCCAGAAAATTACTTATGTATGGCTATTTCTGATATCATTATAAAAGAACCAGTGAAGAAAAAAATCAATGAACTTAAGTTAAAGGTACATAATGACCTATCTAAAACAAAACAAAACAAACAAAAAACGTTGTAAGTCTAATTCTAAAAGGTCTTAATAATAAAAGCCCAGAGTCATATATAGTTATAAAATATGAAAGATCAGAGAGATGAAGGAAAAATCCCCTACCTCACCTTACCCCTATCTAACTTGCTATTTTGTCTCTGCCTATATTCCTGTCTCCACCCTGCCATCTCAAATCCTGTGTCCACCTCCCTAGTGCTGGGATTAAAGGCATTTACTACCATTGACTGGCCTCTGTGGTTAGCCTGTGGTAAGATCCACCCTCTGATATTTAGACACCCTTTATTTTTATAAACAAGGTAAAACTACATCATCTTTTAAGATAAGGCAACCTATACACACTATTTATCAATAAAATACTCTATTATGTTTGATTCAAATACAGCTTTATATCTAAATTCGAGGGAAACTTCAATGTCCTTAATACTCCAGCTATGTCGATACATATCTTCTCAATCTGTAATGTACACTGATGATGATGGATGTCGTTACAACTCTTTCTCTACTACCTGCTACCTGTACCATGACCATTGAGATCTGAAATCAGTCTTGCATTTAAGACAAAATTCATTATCAAAATTGTAAACTGAACATTACAAAACACAAAAAATTGAAATGAGTGAATGTAACTTTTTTTTAAAGATTTTATTTATTCATGTATACAGTTATCTGCATGCATGCTTGCACACCAGAAGAGGGCACCAGATCACATTACAAATGGTTGTGAGCCACCATGTGGTTGCTGGGAAATGAACTCTGGTCCTCTGGAAGAGCAGTCAATGCTCTTAACCTCTGAGCCATCTATCCAGCCCTGAATGTAACTTTTTTCAATTGTCATCTTGACAAAAACTAATAATCTGTGAAGAAGTCTCATTGAGGACTTGTTTATATTGTGCTGGTCTGTGAGTGTCTGTGGAAGATGGTCTTAAGTTTATTTTGCAAAAACACAGTCCACCGTTGATAGTACAAGCCTTAGGTAAAGGGACTTGAACTGTATAAGCATAGGACAATCAAGCTGAGTGCAACAATAAAACAAGCAGCATGCATACATTATTTCTCCCCACTGTTGACTATACATGTGATATGAAGGTTTGAAGCTCCTGCCTTGACTTCCCTTGACTGCAGTTATAGGCTGAAACTTATAATTATAAGCTAAAACAAACACTATCTCCTCTAAATTTCTTATGATCATGGTATTTTATCTCAGAAATATAAATAAAACTGTGACAATAGGCATATATGAAAGTGTCTTGTTTTGTGATTATCTTCATTTTAATAAAAGATGTTGTATTTCTCAAAGAGCCTGGATATTGTAATGTTAAAAGAAATAAATTTGCTATAAAATAACTAATCTGTAAAATGGTGCAGACAATGGGAATTATGAATTGTTGATAATTTACCACAAAGTCAAACAAATAATATCTGAAATTCAAACAATGCACACATTAATATCCTTTACCTAATGGATTCTTCTCACTTACTCTCAATATATCAGACTTCTTCCCATGAAAACTCTTTGTTTATTCTGAAAGTCCAGACATGATATCCTACAATATAGTCCTACAACATAACAGCAAAAACAAAAGACAGATATTTATAAAGGCTACTTATAAAGTCATCACATGCCTGATATGTCAAACAGCATTTATACAAAGTCTTATTTGTTTCTTTTAAATGCTTTCATGACATAGTGATTTTTATTGCTTCCTTTTCAGAGATGGGTATATAAGGCATGGTGATGTAAGAAACTGTCCCACTGTCTCATATTAAGAAGTGACATACAGAATTTAAATCTGGATCTGCTTGGCTTCAAATTATTTCAAAACTTGCTATAAAAACTCATCACTACCTTGAGATTTCTTGGATAACTTCAGGTCATTCATCTCCTTTAAATTTTTGTACTAGCATCCATCTTTACTATTTAATCACAAATCTGAATTTTAAAATCTCTCAAATCAGCATCTTGTCTTTTCACAACTACTTTTCTGTTTCAGAATCACAATATTCATGTGTAACTAGCATGGCAAAAACATGTATTAGTGACTTTAAAACAGATCACCTCTCTCCTCAAGAGAATAATTTCTGGCTTTTTATTTTAATGTGTTAATAATACTTAGAAGGATTTGTACTTAATACTATTTAATACCCTGCTTTGTCTGGTAATCATAGCAAAAGATTTATATTTAATTCAATGATTAAATTGTATGAATGCATGTAAACAGGATTTGTATGCCACAATTTTCTCAAGCTGAAGTTTTTGATTTCATTCACCTACTTAGTGCCTACATCATTCTTGAAGTTTAGAAATCAATCTCATGAAATTGTTTTAATTGAGTCTTTTATATACCTGTCTTCCATTTATTCCAGTTGCTTCTCTGGGAATCTTAATAACTTCCAGATTTGAATTATGCTTTTTTTTGTTAATTCCCTTTTAATCTTTATATTTTCTTCTTTCTTCAATCTGACATAGAGCTGCAATCTTACACACCAGATAGAGCCTTAATCTTTTTTCTTTTGTAAAACTTTTTATTAATTTATTTTAGAATTGTTCTTACTTACATGTCCATGCCCGGATTCCTTCACCCTCCCATCCTCCCATGTTCCCCCCAGTCTCCCCAACACACCCCTCTCCTCCCCAGAGTGATCCCCCTCCACAGGGGATCATCCAAGTCTGTCACATCATGTGGGGGAGGTTCCAGGCCCTCCTTCCCATTTCTGGATTGCAATAGTAACCCTCCATAGGGAGTGGGCTCCCAAAGTCCACTTGTGCTCTAGTGATAAACACTGGCTCCATTGTTAGATGTCCCATAGACTGCCTTGGCCTCCTAGCTGGCACCCTCCGAGGACTTGATTCCATCCAAGTTGGTTCCACAGCAGAGCCTTAATCTTATACACCAAATTTACTGACTTTTTTTCTCTAGTAACTTCTGCCTTATTTTTCCTCAATTTTACAATATTTTCTTAAATATTTCTTCAAGCTCATTTTAGAAACAGTCATCTTGAGAATTATTTATGAATCTTTGTTGCAATTTTTTCACTTTTTATATTTAGTAATTTTTTAAAAAAAATTATGGTCCTTATTTCATCTTTAAAATGCCTATTAACACTGAAGAAATATTTCTGGTGTTCTGCCTAAACAGAAGTGGCTCTTCCCTGTGCATAGGGACTCCACCAAAACTGAATTCTACTTCTGAATCAATTGCACTTCCATTTCCGGTCTTCGTCAGACAAAGATGATGCTATTCCGTATTAGCCAGTATGAAACGGCTGACTTACTGGCAAAGTCTCAAGCCTAGTGATGACAGTTATCCTTCTGGTTTTCCTGTTTGGCTTGGCATCAGATTTGACTGAGCAGTATTCTCTTTCTAGTGACACAGCTCAGAGGATCCTACATGAACTCTGCTACTTCAGTGGTATGTTTCTAATCAGTATGTGGTTCCCAGTGACATAAAATTCCCTTGAAATATTTCCTCAGAACATTTATCTAAAATATTATAAGGAGAAAATCATTTGTACCCCAAGTATTTAATTTGTCTTCTTTTTTTTTTAAGTTCTCCACATTTGATACTATCAAGTAGGAAAATGTGTATAGGATGCTTACATTGTACTGAAAAAAATGCATCTATTTGTCATAATGGTTTTGCTGTATTTTGCTTTAGTCTGTCCTTATACATATTAGTGGGACAAATATAAATATACAAACATGCATACATATATTCATGTGTGTTAATTGCAGTGTTCAAAACTGTATAGCATATATGTACATATTATATATCTTACATTTTAATTATTATCTACTAATTAATACAGTCATGATTTGGAAAGGTGATATAAGATGCTGTAATTTACTCAAAATTTCATGAGATAGGACTTTGAAATTGTCAAAACTCTCATTGTCCAGGTAAGGTAGTTGTTATAAACTTCATAAAGAAAACCTAACACAGAGAAATTTTGCACAGTGCGGTTATTGAAGAAGACAACGTCTAGATTTTCCAGTTCCTGATAAAGGAAAGAAGACAGGAAGGTATCAGGAATGCTTGTAAATCTCAGACCAAGCACAATGGTAGAGTCATATTTTTTTTCTTACTCTAAAGTTGTAAAGTCTACAAACTGATGAGATCAAAGTAAAATTGGTTTAAAATTAGGATATAGTTATCACTAAGTCACAGGTCACAGTAATTCAATTTTCCAGACTAACACTAAAAATGACTTATTATAGAATACTGACCCAAAGTGCTGGCCTTAAATACAAGTAGGGTCACAATGACACTGACCATCCATTCTTCAGGGAAGGAGGTAGCTTAGCTTGGGGAGAGGAATGGTCCAGAAGCAGATACTGATATTTTATCTTCTGTGATATTGGAGTCTAAGTGATAAGAACCCAACACAACTCACTAAAGGATAATTTGTTAAGAAGAAATTGAACATTGCTTGGCTTATCCACTATTTAATCTTTTATTTTCTAAGTATCCCCATGGTTCTTTTATACAATATATATAGTTTTAAAAAGTACAATTTCTTATTTTCCAAATCTCTGCTGTTTGCTTTAACCTCTGAATTATCAAATTGAAATTGTCTTTTAGGTTACATTAATGAAATATCCCTTATCAGTTAGTCAGAACTGAATATTATTTGATTGTTCAGTATTATAGATTCAATGGGGTTTGAAATGTTGCATCAGTATCAATATTTTAATAATGCTTTATAAATTATTGGGTCTTCATATTTTATTCATTTCATGAGTATTCCATTGTGAATGAAATATTCCATATTATCTACTAAATGCTTTATTTAATATGATTAGATATGTCTATTCTATTGTCATTAAGGCAACAAATATTTAGAGAAAGTTGATGCATGAAGAACTAATATATATTTATCAACAAAGGATATAAAGCACTTGGGACAGGATTGTTTCAGTTACCAGGCATTTTCAGAATACATAATATATGCAAAGATGCTTCTAGTAAAGTTTTCCCCAAATAATTAAGTCCAGAATTTCAAATTTTTCAGTCTGAAACTTTTGAATATCATGTAACATGTCTCATAAAAACAACCAACTTGAATAGGGCTACAAGAGTGCTCATGCCAAAATTTAAAACAGATCAATTATCAACCAACATTCCTTACATAAAATATAAAAGGCTCAAACAGTTTGGATATAAAGTATATTTTAATCATAAAAGAAGTGTCCTACATTGGAGATAGAACTTTTCCAATGAGTTTAGTGTTGTATAATTGTTTAGTAACAAAAATGTGGACATTAACATAAAAAATAAGTATTTCTTTTGGTGCTGTTTTGTATACAAATGTAGCTAGTGCTTGTTTACTGAAGTCTTTGTTCCAGGTGATAACAGTTTTAATAGGTGATTTGATCATGTTAATAGGTGGCCCAAATTGGAGGCAGGAGGACACTAGACTTGTAACTTTCAAGGGCATATCCTTTTCTTGGCTGCTTTCTTTGTCTCTTGTATAACCTCCATGAAGTAAGAATCTTCCATCTTCTATCACTCTGTCTTCCCATAGGCCTAAATGCAGGGCAGTAAGGATGGGAAGAATCATAGTCTGGAATATCTGAAACTATTTGCCAGAATAATGTTTTCCTTTTAGAAAGGGTTTCTCTCAGGCATCTTGTCACAGTAATAAAAAGCTGACCAGGAGAGTGTATTCAAACTTCCTCTAATCAAATAAAAGTATTAAAATCTAACCAAATACACTTACTCAAATTTTATTTCTCAGAGAAGCAGATCCTGAGGTATTAATGTATAATGAAATGCATCTAATTAAAATGAATAAATTTAGACTAGTCTTTAAGTAATATTATTTGATAATATATACTAAGTGGGGTGAAACAATTTTTTGAATTAAATAACCTGTAACTAATAATTTAACAGGGTATTATTATTCTATGATAAAGAAACAATGCTAAGCTTCTTGGTATTTATTAAATCATATGAATATTTGAATAAAAATCATGTGAAAATGCAGTTTTTATCATTCATTCTGTAATGCCTACTATCTAGTAGTACCCCATTATCTACTAAATAAAGTTGAACATGAAGTTGGACACTCAATCTTGCAGTGATGTAGACCTGAGATATGATCTGATAATATACAAAATATAGCATCTACTGGTGTTTTTCAAGAACACAAAGAGTGAGATCAGGTGTATAATACTCAAATGAGGTAGTGAGAAATTTTATTACAAGAGTAGGAAAAGCTTTAGCCAACTGTTGGTTACTCCCCCCCCATGAATTCACTATACTAGAACAGAAGTTAATAAAATAATCCTGATTATTCTAAATTGAACAAAAGTCTATTTATACCCATAGTTCTTCCCTCAGAGAAAGTGATTTTCTACATTTTTTCTTTTTCGTTTTTTTTTATTTAAATTAGAAACAAGCATCTTTACATGCCAATCTTAGTTCCCTCTCCCTCCCCTCCTACGCTTCACCCCCACCCCCTGTCCCAACCTCTTTATGCTCCCCAGGGAGGGTGAGGCCTTCAAAGTCTGTCATTTCATTTGGAGCAAGGCCTAGACCCTCCCTAATGTGTCTAGGTTGAGAGAGTATCCCTCCATGTGAAGAGGGCTCCCAAAGTTCATTTGTGTGCTAGAGGTAAATACTGATCCATTACCAGTGACCTGATAGATTGTCCAAACTAACCTCCTCCTTCAGGGCATCTGGAACAAGTCCTATCCTATTTTCCCAGCTATCAGTCTGAGGTACATGAGCAACCCCTTGTTCAGGTCAGCTATTTCTGTGGGTTTCACCACGTTACATATAAATACTGGTAGAAATTATGTTGAAAAGATTTTGAAATTGTAGTTTTTAAGCACTGAGGCATAATGGAACAGTATCTTTGTAGTGTCTCTGAGATGGAAGTGAATAGCAATAGGAAATCTCATACAATGGAGACAAGAGTCATTAGGATTTTGAGGGCAAAGTTTCCAGAGGGTGTGGTTGAGAATCTGGAGATGCTCTGAAGTACTAGTAGAAGTACTTGATTTTATCTATTCACCAAATAATAGGCAGGGGTAGGGTGAACAGAAAAGTAGTCTATAAATTTAAGTTAAATGAGTTATTTAGTGATTGATTCTTGAGGAAGATAGAATAAGAATGGGAATCTTTGTGGTTCTTAATGTCATGTCTTATGATCACTAACTGTTTGAGCTCTGAGCAAAGACCATTCTGTTCTCGATCACAATTTCACCTGACTAAAGAGGAGAATTAGAGAAGGAGGAAGAATTGTAGGAATCAGAAGGGTCAAGGACACCAGTAGAGCATGACCCACAGACATCAACTAAGTAGGACTCATAGGGACTCACAGAGATTGAAGCAACAATCACAAAGCCCACATGGGCACATGCTAGGTCCTCTGCATACAGGTTATGGTTCCTAGCCTGGTGTTACTTTTTGTTTTATGTGGAAGCCTTCAAAGTGGCAGCAGGTGAATCTCTGATTCTTTTGTCTTCTTTTAGGACCATTTCCCTACTTCTGGATTGCATCTCCTGGACTTCACATCAGGGTTTGTGTCTAGTCTTACATATCTTGTTAAGACTTGTTCATTGGATACCCCTGGAAGGCCTGCTCTTTTCTGAAGGGAAAAGTGGAGGGGTAGATAATGGGGAAGAGGGGAGGTGGTGGGGGATTAGGAGGAGTGTTGGGAAGCAAGACTGTGGTCAGGATGTATTGAAAAGGAAAGATGATTTAGAAAAATAAAAATCCCTATAAAAACCCAAAGATATCAAAATAATTGAAGGAAATAGAAGAATCTTGCTTCAGAAAAGTGGGATATACTAATGACTAGAATCTATTTATGTCAAGTGAGTTATTTATTTTATTTGAATTAAAAACAATCAATCCCATTTCCCACTCTCTCTCCTGCACCCCTACCACCTCCCCAACTAAAACCATACCTATCACATATCCTATCTGCTCCCCAGAGAGGGTGAGGCCTTCCATAGGGGGTCATAAGAGTCTATCACATACTTTGTGATAGGGCCTAGGCCCATTCCCTTGTGTCTTGGCTCAGGGAGTATCCCTGCATGTGGATTGGACTCCCTAAGTCCACACCTATGCTAGGTATTAGTACTGAACTACTACAGGAGGTCCCATAGATTTCTGAGGACTCCTCACTGAAACCCACGTTCCTGGGGTCTTGGTCAGTCCCATGCTGGTATCCCAGCTATCAGTCTGGGGACCAAGAGCTCCCTGTTGTTCAGGTCAGCTCTATCTGTGGGTTTCACCAGCCTGGTCTGGACCCCTTTGCCCATCACTCATTCTTTGCAACTGGATGCCAGATTAGTTTTGGGTGTCTGCTTCTATTTCACATCTGACAGAGGGCTGATCTCCAAAATATACAAAGAACTCAAGAAGCAAGATGCCCAAACACCAAACAATCCAATTAAAAAGTGGAGTACAGAACTAAATAGACAATTCTCAATAGAGGAATCTAAAATGGCTGAAAGGCACATAAGAAAATGTTCAACATCCTTAGCCATCAGGGAAATCTAAATCAAAATAACTCTGAGATACCATCTTATTCCTATTAGAATGGCAAAAAAAATCACCAATGATAGTTTATGATGGAGAGGATGTAGAGAAAGGGGAATACTCCTCCACTGCTGGTAGGAATGTCAACTTGTACAGCCACTTTAGAAATCAGTATGGCAACTCCTCAGGAAAATGGGAATCAATCTACCACAAGATCCAGCAATTCTACTCTTATGCATATACCCAAAAGATGCACATTCATACAGTGAGGAAATCTGTTCAAATATGTTCATAGCAGCTTTATTTGTAATAGTCAGAACCTGGGAGCAACCTAGATGCCCCTCAACTGAAGAATGGATAGAGAAAATTGTTACATTTGCACAAGGAGTGCTACTCAGCAGAAAAAAAACAATGGAATCTTGAAATTTGCAGGAAAATCGATGTAACTAGAAGAAACCATTCTGAGCCAAGTAACCCAATCACACAAAGACAAATGTGGTATGTACTCACTCATATGTGGAGTTCATTTATTTCTGAGATATAATTTGCATTTTCCTTTTTCAACCCCTTTACATTAACACTATTACAACAGGAGCAAATTATTTGTGATTGCCTATTCAAATAGGACCATAGAAACTAGGTGTAAAAGTAAAGACATCAGAGTATTTAGGCACTACAAATTGACTACTAAATAATCAGATAAATGTGAACAGCTTTAGAATAATCTGTACCACAATAAGTGATTATTTATATAAATTATTTGTAAATACAGAAAAATATTCAGTCTCCACAACACTTTAGTCACAAAGTTTAATTCAGAATTTTGACTGAAAAAATTCATTTGAACTGCAGTTCAAATTTTAAGTCAGTTTCTTTAATTCGAGACCCATTAAATGAAGTGCTTCCAACAGAATTTATCCATTAAAAAATGGAAAACAAAATGAACAACCCTTGTTAAGGTTTTACATGGGATGATTTTCAAAGTACTTTATCTTTGAAAGTGATAGATAAATAGTTTAATTAGATTATTATATAAAATATATTAAAATATTTGTTTGAGGACAATTACAGAAAATTAGTCTGTGACTAAGAATTATTTAACAAATATTACTATGCAGCAATGTGATATGAAGCATGGAAATTTATGATTCTACTTTAAAGAGTTATATGCTGTCTTTTAATTGTATATGGAATGTAATTATTAAAATAATGTTTGCTATGTTGTCTGTGCACTCTAAATGAAACAATTGCAAAGTCAATAATCATGAAAAAATAAATATGTCTTACAAACTCATAATGCACAATAAATATTATTATATAATATTATATATGAGATACAGCTGACAAAGCAGGGTCATGTTTTTTTCAGGGTCATGAATTTACAAAATTTAAATAGTTCCAACATTATACAAAGGATTCATTAAATCTTAATGGGTGCAGCATATGTTAGATTCCTGTAACAAATGAACACCATTTCAAAGCATAATTGTGATCAAACTCTAAGAGTTGTGGGATTTGCATGTATTTAGTTTACTATGGAGAATGACATGATTCAACTTTTCTATAAAGAGCTGTTTAAAATAATTTTATATTTTACTCATTGTCATTTTTTTAAGTTCACAGTTATCTCTAGGAAATACATTCTCTGACTCACTTTTGAGTTTCAAGTTCATTTACCTTTTCATCTTCATCAACAACCTTGACCATATCATCTACAGGCTATAAATAGTTAATTATCTTTGTAGGTTTAAAAGCAGAAAATTGATGCTTGACAAATGAATTGTTTCATGTTTCACCAAAACAAAACAAAAAAGAAAAAGAAATATGGGAGGTTAAAGTGTTTGCCGTTATTACTAGCATTAAGAAAAGAAAATGGCCATCCCCAAAAATTGATGTTGGATTTCTGTCTTTACAGACTATAAATTCACTGATAGGAGCTTTCAAATATATCTTGAGGAAATGTATGTCAAAATAATATATCATTCTTCTTCAAAGTACATGTAGGAAAATACCTTACATACATAAAGTCTCTACAATAAGTACTCAAATATTTCAATTTTATCTATAAAGACTTAAATAATGACACTGTCGGATACAAACATATTTTTGTTCCAATTACCTACCTCTTGATAAAGTAAAAGACAATTGCTTGTTGAGAAATCATTACAAAATGCAGCACATCAAAAACACATTTAGGAAGAAAAATTGAAGTTTACATAGTATCTCTGTGGTAACAGAAGGTCTACTTGTATACAGGAGGGGCATCCATGAGAAAATGATGATGCATAAATTGGTATTCAATCTGGGTCTTCATAAATGGTAGGATTATAGCAAGTCAATATAGATTCCGAAGCAGTCCATATTAATGGATCCTCAAGGTGGAGGCTTGAGTTCTAACAGGTTTATAATTTAGAGACTATAAAGACTGAAGCAGAGTATAGTCAGAGAACAATCAAATATTGGGTCCAGCCCTAGGCATCTTTGAGCACCAAGACAAGATATCCATTCAGTGAGTGTGAAAGGGCAAGATAAGGCGAGTGACAGCAGCCTTACAGAAAGAGACATACACTGTAATATGTTAAAAAAAAAAACTTCAAAAGGGATTGTAACAGTCTAAAGAAGAGAAATCAAAATCCTGAAGTGAGAGAAGACTGACAGAATATTTGTCATTGAACCACTGTTGTAATTCTTGTGCTTGATATACAATATATTTGTAAAGAAACATATTCAGAACACAAACAGGGTAAATAATATCATGCAGGGAAGGCCATTAGAAGCTTCTCTAAGGCAAAGGACACAGTCAGTAAGAAACGACAGCCCACAGAATGGGAAAATATCTTCACTAACCCCACATCTGACAGAGAGCTGATCTCCAAAATATAAAATGAACTCAAGAACCTAGCCACCAAAACACCAAACAATGAAATTAAAAAGTGGGGTGCAGAACTAAATAGAGAATTCTCAGCAGAGGAATCTGAAATGGCTGAAAGACACTTAAGAAAGTGTTCAAAATCCTTGGCCATCAGATAAATGCAACTCAAAAAAAAAAAAAAAAAAAAAAAAAAAACCTTTGAGATGCCACCTTCTGACACTGGTCAGAATGGCTAAAATCAAAATACAAATCTATGCTGGAGAGGATGTGGAGAAAAAGGAATACTCTTCCATTGCTGGTGGGAGTGCAGACTTGTAAGACCACTGTGGAAATCAGTATGGCAGTTGCTCAGAAAATGGAAATCAGTCTACCTCAAGATCCAGCAATTCCTCTCGGGTATATACCCAAATAATGCAAGTTCATACAATAAGGACATATGTTCAACCATGTTCATAGCAGCATTGTTTGTAATAGCCAGAATCTGGAAGCAACCTAGATGCCCCTCAACTGAAGAATGGATATAGAAAATGTGGTACATTTATGCAATGGAGTGCTACTCAGCAGAAAAAATCAATGGAATCTTGAAATTCACAGGAAAATGGATGGAACTAGAAGAAACCATCCTGAGTGAGGTAACCCAGTCACAAAAAGACAAACATGGTAGGTACTCACTCATATATGAATTTTAGACATAGAACTAAGGATTACCAGCCTATAATCCTCTTCACCAAAGAAACTAGGAAACATGAAGGACTCTAAGTGATAAATGCATGGACCTTAGGAATGGGAAGGGGCAGGAACTCCTGAACTAATTGAGAGTATGAGGGTAGGGGAGAGGGAGCTGCCAGAATGTGAGCAGGAGAAGAGGAGAGGAGAGAGGAAATGGAGGAGCAGGGATATTGAGTAGGGGGGAGAATAGAGGAGAGCAGGATGAGAGATACTATAAGAGAGGAAGCCATTATAGGACCGAGGAAAGATCTGGCACTAGGGAGATTTCCAGAGACCTATAAGGATGACAGGAACTCACAATCCAGGCAATGGTGGGGAGGATAACCTAAGTGCCCTCCCCCTAAAATGAGATTGATGACTATGTTTTATGCCATCCTAGAGCCCTCATCCAGTGGCTGATGGAAGCAGAGGCAGACATCCACAGATATACACTGAACTGAACTCTGGAACTTAGTTGAAGAGAGGGAGGGTACCAGGTTGGAGAAACCCACAGAAACAGCTTGCCTGAACAAGGGGGAGCACATCGACCTCGGATGCTGTCTGGGAGGCCAGTACAGGACTGATCCAGACCCCTGAACATGGATGTCAATGAGGAGCCCTCTGCACTTCAAGAGGCCCCTGGTAGTGGATTAGTATTTTTCCCTGGTGTAAGAAGGGACTTTGAGAGCCCATCCTACATGAAGGGATACATTCTTGCCCTAGACACATGTGGAAGGGCCTAGGCCCAACCCAGCATAATGTGGTGGACTTTTCAGAGCCCCTGTTGAGGGCCCTACCCTTCCTGGGGAATGGAGGGTGGATGGGGTGGGGGGTACTTCAGAGGTTGCAGAGGAGGGTTTGGGGTGAGGGGAGGGAGAGAGAGAAGGGATTGACATATGAAACAAGCTTGTTCCTAATTTGAACTAATAATTTTTTTTAAAAAGAAGCAATTATATGTGCATGACTTCATGTTAGCTGTCTCTCTCCCTTCTTCCTTTCCTTCCTCCTTTTTTTTACTTGTTTTCATGCTAATAGTAACTTTTTAACATTATACTATCAACTTTTTATACTACACAATGATAATTTGGTTTGTGCTTCCTAAAAGTTAGTTCACTCAAGCATGACACACACACACACACACACACACACACACACACACACACACACACACACACACCTATGTACTTTTGCAAAATAGTTTTCCTGGTACAATTTGCAAAAGGCATCCTACTCTCTCAAGGATTTTTTTCCATAAAAGACAAGAAAAAAGTTATCAAAAAAGCTTTTCTTTCTCCAGCAGCAACATTAATTATGTTGTCGGCTGGTGCTGAAGGAATGAGACAGGCAGAGGCAATCTGATTCTCATCTTGTTTAAACTTGTCAATTTCAAAATGAAGTAGAGGGTTTGTCAGGGAAAATGGAGAAGGTCTCCTTCCTCATTTAGAGATAAATGAGAGTTCTGCCTCCAGAATTTTCTTTTTTTTAAGGAGAGTCACTCAACATCAGCCACTCATCTCTTTGAAAAGGTATCTATTGCTAACTCCTGCTCTTACCTGACACCAAAGACTGGGACTGCTGGTGTTTTTCATCAGAGGACACTCCTATGTTCAAGGCTGCCATGGATCATCACTATGGATCATCAGATGGTTGTACGTTTGACCCCCTACAGAGATAAAATGTGTCTCTAAAGTGCTTGGATGCTGACCAGACATAAGCAATCACTTTCAAGTTGAAATTTTGCTTCAGACCATGGTTATTTCTTGTGAGGTTTTCTAGTACACAGGGCTGCCTAAAAACATAAAGGAGAAGCCTATTTCTACAAACACTGACTATGCAGAACTCCAACTCTACAGATAATCTTTGTGTATTTTATAATCAGAGGCAAGAAAATGATGTTTCCCCATCTAGAGTGGTGGTATTTCTTTTCCTTTAAATCATTTACATTATTGAATCATGTGACAGACAATCTCAGTAGAAGGGAAAGAAAAGTGTTTGTTGTTGTTTTTAGTTATTGCAGAAAGTGAACGGATTGAGATAATCTCTGACACATTGAGAGACAGTGATGCACATGAATAATCTTTTATCAGAGATTAATTGGGTTCAATTTGGCTTTGAGTTGCATGACCACAACATGTATATTATTTAATCCCCTTTCTGGAGGAGAAATATTTTTATAGTGTGTCCTGAAAAATTTCAATGTCAGTTTTAAATAGAACCCTAAATGCTGTGGTGAATATTGACATTACAGGGGAAAATATCCATCAAAGCAAGACCTTCTTTTTGCTAATGCATGTCTATGCACTGATATGACACTCCTGTGAGACTCAATGGCAATATCACTTCCTAATTTCAGGTTAGAATACATGACTTGGGAGATTACGAGTTCTTCTGCTATCTTTCTCAAAAACTCAATCTTAACGGTCAATTAATGATGGCAAACAGACTAAAGAATGAAAAGCAACAGAAACAACGAAAAGTGTTAGTGTCAATTTTAAAAAAATGGATCCTGATAAGTAAAAAAAAATTCTTGATTTAAAAAAAGAAAGTGCATTTGCCAATTTTTGTAATCTCTTTAAAGTTTTTCAATAGTTCTAAATTAAATCCCTTTCACCCCTATCTCTTTATCCATCAGAAAATCCGAAGGGTATTTGGATTCAGACAACTATTCCACCAAAGATCTTTCATTACACAGCACAAACAAGCACCTTTATTGAACAAGAACCCAATTACTTAACCTAGCTTCAGGTTTCATTCTGCCCTGTGGCTTCCATCCTGACAGGGGCTTACTAATCTCTTCTGATGGACGTTGCTACATATCAGTTCTGATACACAAAGATGATCCCTAACCTTCTCGTAGAAAACCACTGATTAAATAAACCCAGATGCCCATCTCAGCTTCCTTGGACCAATGAATAACAATGAGCAAAAGCATATATGAAGGCTTTTCATCCTCTGCAAGGCATGTTCAGAAAGGAAAAAGGAAAGAATAGACACACTGAGAAAATGGCCAGCATTAGCGAAAGCTCTGTATTGGCGGTATCTAACGCTGTTTGTAATTTGTTTTGACACTGCAAATTACTGTCATACATCCTATATTTTACTAAGAGAATAAAGTCAACTTCTTATAGCTCCCACAGCAATGCTGCTGGCACTGAAAAGAATTATTGAGAAACAATGTTAATGGCTTCACCATTTGGTCTTCAATTTTCAGCTATGAAATCTTTCAGCATAACCCAGGAATTTCTATAGAAGATAGTACATTCCTAAAACCCCGGAGTAAATTCCTGGTGGTTGGCATATGGACATAATTTCTCTCTTATCTAATTATTACTATTATCATTAACACTGCCATTATTACTTATGTGTGTGGGTTTATTTACTGGACTTGTGTATATGCACATTCAGGTGCATGCTGCTTGTTGCTGTGTGTGTGTGTGTGTGTGTGTGTGTGTGTGTGTGTGTGTGTGTGTGTGTGTGCGCACGCGCACCCATTTGTAGTGTGGAGGTAAATTTTGTATGCTGTGTGTAACCTTAGATCCAGCCCTCCATTTTCATGACAGGGTCTTTCACTGAACCTGGATCCTTAAACAGCTGTACTAATAACTGACATTAGTTCTTTCCCGAAGAACAGTCATTTTTGAGGCAAGTGGCTGGATTGTGTCCACTGCACTCTCATTTTTATTGATTTGTAGCCATCTATGGAATAGAAATAATTGATATTTATTTCACAGAATTTGTTGGAAAATGAAGGGATTAATTGCCAAGTTTTCCAGAAAAACTCACAGAATACCCTGGAGAAAACACAATATTCTCTTAAGCTAAGATTTCCAAAGTAAGAGAGAGTTTTGCCTTGGATATCTACAGGCATTATCTCAAATAGAGAAAAAACACAGCTGAAGCCTCAAAGAGTCAGCTCTCTATGAGTGTACCACACCCATGGAATCAAGAGCAAAGAGAAAATGTGTTTATACTGGATATACATGGACTTCTTTCTTGAAATTGCTCATCAACCAATAGAGTAGAACACCACTTTACAGAGTGTTCACATTGCACAAGCTACTGTAAGACATTTAGAGAGAGCATGAGGTTGGTGTATGTTGGGATGTGTGTAGTTTATATGAAATTGCCACATCAATTTCTATAGATATTTGAGCATGTATAGCTTTTGGTATTTAAGTGTGTCTGAACTAATTTATAATGCCCATGGAAGTGGGTCTATATCAGTAGGCACTATGGATATTTTGAATTTGTATGGGATACAAGAAACAGCATCAAAGACAACTAGGAGTAAGGTTAGAAAAGAAGATACACAAAGCACTGATATACAGGGATTTTGTATTCAATTCAACTAGTAATAGAAATGAAAAAAAAATGTCTCAGGATATTATTTTGTCTTGCAAAATACTTTTACATTTTCAAGAAGCTAAAAAGAACTGAAAGAAAATATAATAGAGACTCTCTGTGGTAAAATAAAATGTCCACACAAATAACAGTACCTTTTAAGTTGAAATGACAATTTATTACTTTTGTAATTTTTACTCCCTATTGAGAACAGAGTCTTACCTTTTTTGTGAGAAATGATTGTCTTTTTCATTAAGTTATGCATAGTATAAAGGAGTCAACGGGTGCCTAATGTGACTCCTCGTGGTTAGGATCAGTTTTAAATTTGTTTTGGCATAGTATTTCCATCAGAACATTCTAAGTCAGCCAATAAAAAAAATATGGCCCATTTCCATTAGAGACCATTTATTGCAGGCTATTTATTGTGATTTCTTTACTTCCAATTTCTTGTCAAATGAAAGGCCAAATCTCAGCTTCTCCCAAACAATTTTGAGCTGTAACCTCTGTAGTGTGAATATCTATTCATAGTCTCAAATTGCAATCCCTGGAAGGAGCCACAGGGATCCACTGTAAGGAAAGAAAATATGCAGTAATGTATATATAAAGATCTCTTTCTCTCTCTTACTTTCAGTGTTCTTGAAAATAGCTTACTGATTGCCTCTGATGTGACGATGTTTCTCAAAGGACACATAGTGTTTTAAACAATATCATTTTCTCTTAAATTTCAAGAAAACATTTATTCTAAGATTAAAAATGATAAATTGATGAAGTCAATTAGGAT
This sequence comes from Cricetulus griseus, assembly GCF_003668045.3. Taxonomy (NCBI): domain Eukaryota; kingdom Metazoa; phylum Chordata; class Mammalia; order Rodentia; family Cricetidae; genus Cricetulus; species Cricetulus griseus. The sequence continues at coordinate 54,319,873 of NC_048600.1, forward strand.
GTCACCTGGCATGTTTGGGACATAAAGCCAACATAGTTTTCTAGGTTCAGTTTTGGACATAGTAATTACTATGTTTATTTGATGGTAGTATGCTGTAATTTTTTGTGTAGATTATTATTTTTCATGTTTTATTGTTAATTTATTTAGCTGCTACAATCACAGATAATGAAGCTGTGAGATGAGATCACTTTTGAGTCAAAGCTACCATGTCCAATAAGTCGGGGTGACTTATAAGTGCTAGTTATATGAGCCCGATGAGCTCTGAAGTTTCAGTGTCTGGCATAGCAAACATCTATATTGAATTAAGGCAGCCTTAAGTTTGCTACAATGTGAAGTTATCTAGAATTACAAGTTCTTCCCTAATTTGGCAAAGATGAAACTTTCTGAAATTATGTAATGATGTCATAGTGACAAAGACAGCTACAACATGTGTTAATAAGTACAAGTATTGGAACAGTCTCTCCCAGTGCATATGCTTTCATTTTTATAAATGGACAGCATAAGTTTCATAATGTATTGAACCATTTGATATAAAAATTAACTGTGTATTTTGTGTTCACCACCTTGAAGACAGACATGAAGAAGGTAGCTATGTGCTACCTCTATTTAGGGTGTTGCAAAGAAAAGTCCAACATGCTACAAGGGCAGAGAATCAGAATGGTATAATATCTTTAAAAAAGTCTGCAAATGTAAATGTTTATCGAATGTACTCATGGAATGATGTACAGATCAATTAATTCATTAAACATTTTGTTTGATCATCAATAGGTTTATTGATCAACTGCTATGCTCCATTCACTCTATAGATGTAGAAGATATAGAAAAGTCATACAATATAACTGGGGAAACAAACCAATTCAATAAAGCTTTAGGAGACCTTATAAGAGTGGAATGTCTTATGAAAATTAAAATTAGGCCATTTGTTTCTTCTTTCAAATATGTTTATCATAGATCTATATGGATTAATGCTAGCAGAGAAGTAAATAGTAGGCTGGAATATATAATAGCTTGTGCTACAATGTGCCTCTATTTAAAAGAAGGCTAGGAAAGTGAGGTGAGATCATGATTTAAAAGAGGCTAGTATGCCATTATTGCCATTAAGCTAAGCTGCAAAGTCATGGCTAAACAAATGATATTTTAGCCATAAGAAAGTGTCATTTGAAAGAAATGTTCAATGGCAAAATAAAAATGAGTTAATGAATCATTTATACTGCAAAAAAAAAAAATGCTGGGGTCAGGGAAGAAGAGTCAAGGCATATAAAGTACATGACTTCCTTAAGAGATATTTTGGTAAAAATCTAGAGTTAAGACGGACAGGCATTTAAAGCAAGAAGCAACATATTTTACTCCTTGTTAATAATGATGACAAATAGTATTTGAGTTTAGTATGGTGAGGTACATAGGAATCTGTAGCACTTGGGAGCTAGGATAAACTAGTTTGAAGTCAGCCTGGACCTCATAACAAGATGCTGTGTGTGTGTGTGTGTGCGTGTGTGCGTGCGTGCGTGCGTGCGTGTGTGCGTGCGTGCGTGCGTGCGTGCGTGCGTGTGTGCGTGTGTGTTTGTGTGTGTGGTGTGGTGTACCACAAGATATATTCAATTTATTCTAACAATTTGGTAGAAAGGGGTGTTTTTTATAAATACTCCTACCTATACTGTGAATGAATTAAATAAATAAAATTGGGTGGCTTAATAATGCTAATATCTGGATCCTAAATGATGTTTGCTTTATTTCATACCTAAGGTTTTCAATCTAGGCTTCAATAGATATGCTATGAGAAAACTGGTAAATTGTGTTAAAATTTTTATGGTCTAAGTCCAAATTATCTAATATTCCAAAATCTGACTTTTTAAAAAAAAAATCGTGCATGCTACTTTCTTTCAGGTAATACATACAAAACAAGCAGAAGTGAAGAGACAAACAGAGTCATGAAGTAGAGAATGAAAGCATTTGCTATTAAGTCAAGTAGAGTTGCTTGTTTGATCAGCAGAAGAACTTTGCCAGTTTCTGTGGTACATAGTGTATTTTATCAGGCTCATGTACAGGAGTCAAAAGAGTAAACACCAGCTCTCAATAAACTTCAACTAAGAGCCTCAGGCCTCAGCAGAACTGCAGCAATAGTACAAAGATCTGAGTAGAATGCAACCCCACCCACCCAATTACCCCTGACCTTAGCACTAGTTACAGAAGGTCAACCAGAAACAGGCAAACAACTCCAGATGTTCTTCTGCTGAGACTAAAATGGTGCAACTGCCAATCAGTTCACTCCAGGTACCCCTAACCAGGGCTTGAGCCAATTCCAAATCTTTAACTATGCATTTTTTTGAATTCCCCAAGTACCACCTTGTCTAGCCACAATAAAAGTCCTCGCCCTGTGTTGTTTGAAGTCTTTCCTATTCTGCTGCTGTTTCAGGCAGATGGAGAGGCCAGAGTTAACTAGTAGTAAGACTCTGCTTTTGTGTAGGATTTGGTTTCTTGGTGGTCTTTTGGAGATCTGGACTTTGGACATAAAGAAACATTTCATCCAAATTTATTTCCATTTGCATGTATTTGCACATATGATATGTATGTATTTGTAAATATGCATATGTTTCTATATATGAATGCAGGACACTCATGCCCCATTGTGCACATGTGGAGATCAAAGGCCAATGTCACATTTTGGTCCTGATCATCCACATTTCTTTGAGTCTGGTTAATTTGTTTGCCAGGGAGCATCCATCACTATGTAGCCATGCAAGTTTACATAGTCTCCTGTCTGCATCTGCTATTGATTGAAAGGAGCCCTGGGATTACATACATAGGCCATGGCACCCAGTTTACACATGTTCTTGAGATCTTTATTCAGGCCCTCATGTTCCTCCAAAAAGTGCTGTACCCACTGATCCATATACCCAACCTCCTTTTTACAGAATTTTAATTCATTTGCCCTGCTAAGCTGTTCAAAAGCGTATCAGGGACAGCGGGCTTACTCCTCTGGGACAAGAGGAGAAAAGGACATTGAGTGGATATAAATCATGATAATGTTTAGCTGTAAGAATTAATAACAAGGAAAACAGCACAAAGTTAGTGATTAAGTACACAGAGAAAAGTACATTTGGTAGAATATAGGGTACTATAAATTAATTAGCTAATATATCTAATTACTACAAACTATGATCTTGGTCACTTAGTAAGTAATTTACTTTTCTTCTGTAAAATTGAAAAAACCTTGTCTTTTAAAGTTTGAATATAGAACCCCAATCTCCAATTTCATATACTGTATGCTTGCTATTCTGTGAGTAGTTCTATTTTGCAAGTACTAGAATTATCTGGAGATGGAGCCTAGCTAGAGGAGGTGGGATATGTCATTGAAGGGCAAATAATTCCCTGAGGGCTTTCAGTCTTAGGCTCTACTTCTGTCTGTCTTGGCATAAAGAATTTCCTCCAGTACAAGTTTACCCTTAACATTATGTTGTACCCAAAAATGGGGTATAACTCTTTATTTTTTGTTAGCTATATTGGATAATTTTTCAATGACAAGAGTAGTACCTGGTTACTATCTCTGCGTTGCATGGAGTATACTGTTGGATACACATTGAGCACTGCCCACGGAACCTGAAACTTGACCCTGCATTTGCCATAAATATCTATGTCATAAGCACTCATGACAAAGAATGAAGCACCTTGCACTCAGAAAATGGCTTGCTCCAGCAACACAACTGAGTTTTGAAAAGCTCACTGGGTACTCCTACCCAAAGGTAAATATTTTCATAGAAGTTGTGAATCCCACAAGGTTACTTTATGACCATGTAGAAATAAAACAAAAACTAAAAACAGTAACAAGGTAATTCATAATGGTATCTGCATATAGATAAACATAGTTTCAGTACAAAGTTCACAAAATACCACATGCAGCTTTTTTTTCCTGATAATAGAAGAGACTATTTTTCTTACTTTTTTGGAACATCAGCCTCACTTTAATGTTCTTCCTTCTAGATAATATTTAAGCTGTTGATTGACAGGTCTATACAAGTTTCCTCATAGTTTCCAAATCAGAAAGGCTCCATATACTTAAACCATCCACAAAACACAAAAATTATACCTTAACTACTATCCACAAAGCCCCACTATGTATATAACCCCTGACTTAAAAAAGCAGTAACTCCAACAAATGTTTCATGCCAAATGGCCAATTATTTCACTCAAGGACAAAGTCAATGTTTAATCATCCTCCTCCTCATTACTATCACCATCATAGTGTTTATATTCTTCTATAACAGAAGACCTGAGATCAGTGGTTCTCAACCTATTGTTTCTACCACTCTGGGAGTCACAAATCAAATATCCAGAATATCAGATATTCACATTATAATTGAAAACATTGGCAAAAATTATAGCTATGAAATAGCATCAAAATAATTTTATGCTTGAGTGTCATAATATGAGAAACTGTTAAAGTGTTGAAACATTACATAGGTTGAACAAAACTGGTTTATATGAATTATGCATTGTTGATATTTCAACATGTGTATTATAACAGAAAATGAAAGAGTTAAGGAAATCACAGACAAAGAGAATGTCAAATGGCCAAAGTAAAATGTTAATGACAGAACTAGAGAAGGGACTCCAGTGTTGTGATGACAAGTCAGAAAGTAAAACTGATGTCCTTGATCAGTGAGTGAGTTTAGGAGAAATCAAGGAAAAAAAGCGAGATCATTCTGTTTACCTAATGTAGAGCATTTTAATGATGCCACAATGAATGATCCAGATATGTCCAGCCACATAAGAACTGGAAAAAGCCTGCCTGCTGTGATTCAGATGGTCTGAGAGTCTGCACTTCAAAGAGTTCTGTATAATGACATGGAATATTATTGCAAAGTGACTAGAGAAGGGACAAGACTCTTCTTTTAAAACCTGATTTGTAGATGAAAGCAAGAAGGGACTTTTGATCAGACAAAGTCTTGTGACATGTTGGAAAAGAGATGATGACTACATGTAGAGAAGTAACTCTGAAAGGATGCAGGCATGTCATTCTCTGGAACCACAGGAATGAAAGACAGATAAATGCCACTCACACTAAACCCAGAGGTTCTGTACATGTCGAAGAGTGGCAGCTGAGGAAACTAATGACTGAGTACATTTGATTTGCAATCAGGACACAGCATAGGTATGTTGAAAAGTAGAACTGGGTGTGTGGTATGCCTGGAGGAGCAACAAAGGAAAGGGAACTGTACCCAGTAAGAAATAAAGACTGTAAGGTATTATTAAGAAGAAATTAAGACAAAAGTTTCTAGTCTCGGATCACAAAAGGACTAGATCAGCAAAGCTATCCAGTGGTTCTGATCAGGTCATGGACAAACAAAGACCAAGGCTCATCCTTGTTGACAGTAGTGACCTTTCTGGGATGGGTTGCTAAAGGAATAATAACAGAAAATTCTGATGACTAGGAACCTAAGCTGATAGAATACCAATAACAAAAGAACAGTTGAAGGATGATCTGAGATTTTTTCTGATGGAGAAAATGAGTAAGGAGAAAAGTTTGATGTATATAAGAGGTATAGCTAAGAAAATGTGAATTTTTATGAAAATTAGGATTCTTATATTGATAGGAAGATGTGAAGGAGGGGAAAGTTGTAAAGAAAGAGGATGAAGTGGACAGGAAAAAACTCATTTTTATTGTCGTTTATCTCTTTTTATTTAAATTAGAAACAATCTTATTTGCATATCAATTCCAGGTCCCACTCCCTCCCATCCTCCCATGTCCCCTACTGACCCCCAATCTCATCTCTCTTCTGCTCCCCAGGGAGGGTGAGGCCTTCCATTGGGGGGGTCATCAAAGTCTGTCACATCCTTTGAGTCAGGGCCTCTGCCCTCCCCTATGTGTCTATGCTGAGAGAATATCCCTCCATGGGGATTTGGCTCACAAAGTCCATTCATAGAATATGGATAAATACTGTTCCACTATCAGAGGCCCCATAGACTGCCCAGGCTTCCTAGTTGACACCCACTTTCAGGGGGACTGGCTCTGTACTATGCTGATTTCCCAGCTGTCAGTCTGGGGTCCATGGGCTCCCCTTGTTCATGTCAGTTGTTTCTCTGGGGTTTCCCAGTCTAGTCTTGACCCCTTTGTCCATCAACTCTTATTTTATTTTATTTTTATAGATTTTATTTAAATTAGAAACAATCTTATCATACATATATCAATCCCAGTTCCCTCTCCCTCCCATTCTCCCATGCACACTGCCAAACCCCCAACCCATGCCCCATTCACCACCAAGAAGGGTGAGGCCTTCCATAAGGAATCATAAAAATCTGTTAAGTCATTTGGGACAGGACCTAGGTCCTCCCCTATGTATCTAGAATAGGAGAATATTCCTCCATGGGAAATGGGCTCCTAAGTTCATTCCTACACTAGGGATACCTATTGGTTCCATTGTCAGAGGCCCCATAGACTGCCCAGTGCTCCTAGCTGACACCCACATTCATGGGGCCTGGTTTGGTCCTATGTTGGTTCCTCAGCTGTCAGACTGAGGTCCATGAGTTCTCCCTTGCTCAGGTCAACTGTTTATGTGGGTCTTCCCAGCATGATCTTGACCCCTTTGTCCATTAATTCTCCCTCTCTGAAACTAGATTTTGGCTCAGTGCTTGGCTGTGGATCTCTGTTTCTGCTTTCATCAGCTACTGGATGAAGGCTCTAGGATGGCATTTGAGGAAGTCATCATTTAATGTAGCCTCTCCACTATTACTTAGCGTCCTAGTTGGGGTCATCCTTGTGCCTACAATCCATACCTTCTGAGAAGCTAGGAAGCAAGGAGGCACAAGTGAAGTGGAAAGGGACAATCAGGGGCATGGGGGAGGGGGAGGGAGGTAGGAGAAAGAGGAGGGAAGAAGAGGAAGGGAAGCAGAACATGAGAAATCAGGAAGATTGAGTGGGGAGAGGAATAGAGGAGAGCAAGAAAAGAGGCACATCAATAGAGGAAGCCATATAGGTTTAAAGAAAATCTGGCACTAGGGAATTGTATAGAGGCCCATCAACTCTTAATATTTTATATTTAAATCCAGAAAATATATGGTATTATATGTAAACAGTATTATTAAAATGGAGTGAAGATCACTTTTATGATTCCCTTTATTTAAAAACATACCTCCAAAACTGATTTTTGTTCAAAGAGATAATGAGTATAAGAAAAATATTTATAGATTAGTTCTAGGTTGTGTAAAGAGTAGAACATATTGCTCATATTTCATCCCAAAACTTTAAAATACATTTGGCAATATTAGTAAACCTTGAATTGTGAAAGAACATTAGGATGCTTCTGACTTTTTACTGTTTTGGTAATTTTGATAGTTATGTGTTATTGAATAGGTTTTGAGTCTTTGGTAAATAATTATAATTTCTGTAAGCATTTTCATTAACCTTGAAGTTAAATTAAGTATTCTCAATCTAGGTGAGTTTATACTTTATTTTTATCCCAATAAGATTTTAATAAAAGAAATTTAAGAGTGATTTTTAAGGCCATTTATTGCTTCACTTATTTGAAACTTCTCCCCCCTAATAAAGACAATCCATGAAAATACATAGCAAAATATACACAGTAAAACAACATCAATTTCTAGGTAGCTAATAATTTTAAATGTCCAAGGCTCAGAAATCAGCACATTGCTACATTTGCATTTTGATCTGTCTGTGGACAATCCACCATTGTCACTGCAGAGTCAGCAGGGACTCTTCATCAGTTTGAGTACAGATGACAAGGAAAACGAGGTTTATTTGAGACTCCATAGGCATGTTGACCTGAGGCATAGTAAGATATTGCTAATAAATTGTATAAGGACAAATTGAAGCCAGGCCCCAGAAGATGCAAGGGAGTCACCTAGGGACCCAGGACTCAAAAATATTGCAAGAGGTGTAAGAGAAAGAGAGTAATAGAGTTGAAGCTATAACTTCAGCTTAAGCTTCTATTGTTTGCTGCTTGAGGGAGGATTGCTTTGAGAGCTGTTCAGCCTGTCACTGTGTATTGCTGTCCTCTTCCACTTCTGAGGTAGATTTTGCTACCAGCCAGGTGGTGTGTAGTCTTTGCATGGCAGACTAACACTAGTCTCTCCAGATATATGCTTCTGGGTTCACCTGAAACTTCACTCCAGTTAGACATGGCTCCTGGAGATATTCCAAGGGATAAAATAGATGTCACAGGTGGATTGGAAGTGAGTAGAAATGGGGACAGGTTAGGGGTGGGATGGAGGGAGAGTACTAGAGGAGATAATTAAATTGGAGCTGGGGGCACTTGGGAGTAGGGTGGAAATCTAATGCCATGGAAACTCCCTGGAATCTATGAGGATGACCCCAATAAAGACTTCTAGTAATGAAGTATATGGAGCCTGAACCTGCCATCTTTTGTACCCAGGTAAGACTTCCATTTGTGAGACTGACACATCAAACCAGCCATAAAACATTCTACCTAAAATTTGTTCTGCCTGCAAGATATGCTTGGGTAACTATGCTGCAGAACTTGTGGTCCAAATTGAGGCTCATGACACAATGGGGAGACCATGCATGAAAATTGTTGGATGTCCAAGAACCAGATGCTGGATAGCCCAGAGATCTATGATAGAACCAAACATGACTGGGATTGAAATTATTCCCAATGATATTTTGTTATACTCATAGACTAGAGCCTAGCCCAATCATCAACAGAGAGGCTTCATCCAGAAACTGATAGGAGCAGATGCAGAGACCCACAGTCAACCATTAGGTAGAGCCCAGGAAGCTTCACAGAAGAGGGGAAGGAAAGATTGTAGCAGGCAGATGGGTCAGGGATGCAATAAGAACACAGCCCCAGAATCAATTAAGCAGGGATCGTAGGGGCTCACAGAGACTGACATGATAATTAGGGAGCCTGATTGGGTTTGAGCTAGGTCCTCTGCAATACGTTATGATTATGTACCTTGGTAGTCTTGTGGTAACCATAAGAGTGGGAAAAGGTGCTATCTTATTCTTTTACCTGCACTCGGGACTCTTTTCTTCCTACTTAACTTGATATGAGGATTTGTACCTAGTCTTGTTGTAACTTTTATGGCAAGTTCAGTTGATATCCTTGGGAGGTCTTCTCTTTTCTAAAGGAAACTTAGACTGAGTAGATCTAGGAGAGAGGGGAAGTCAGAAGGAGGGACTAGGAGGAGTGGAGGGAGGGGAAACTGTGGGAGGGATATAATACATGAGAAAAGAATAAATAAATAAAAATCAGGGCATCAACCTTGGTGAGACTTAAAAAAATAAATCATTGAGGACTGAAGATATGGCTCAGTGGTTAAGAGCATTGGCCACTCTTCCAGAGGACCTGTGTTCAATTATCAGCACCCACTTGGCATCTTACAACTGCCTGTAACTCCAGTTCCAGGGGATCTGACATACCAATGCACATAAAAGTTAAAGAAATTATAAAAATTAATTAATTATTGTATAGATATTAATTCTTGAATATCTTGGGTATAGTGGTTATGTCTAGGCCCCCCAAAAGATACATACTTTAATTGATACAAAAAGTACAGACTTGATGATTACCTTATGAAATAATAAATGATATTTCAAAATAGTAAAGTGTTCCTACATTTTTCCGAAGAAAATATTGTCTATTAATGCTTAGTATATTGACTTTTCTGTGTTTTGCAATCTCTTCATTCTACAGTTACAGAATTGAATCATGGATGGACTTTTCAGGAATAATCAGAAACACTGACACAATTTTTAAAAGGACGTGACTGAAAGTTTAAGTAAGTACTGGATATAGTGGGTGTTTTGTCATCGTAACATAAACATATTATTATCTAAAATTAATTTTTAGACTTATTCTATGTGCATGAATGTTCGGTTTACATGGATTGTGTGTGTGTGTGTGTGTGTGTGTGTGTGTGTGTGTGTGTGTGTATGTCTGTGTTTGTGTCTGTGTCTGTGTCTGTGCATGTGTAGTGCCATTAGAAGTTGTGAGAGCCCCTGGAACTAAAGTTACAGATGGTTGTGATTAGCCATGTGAGTACTAGGAATTGAACTTGGCCCCAAACATTGCTTTAACCACTGAGAAAACATACCAATTTATTTGATGGTATACATAGCTTAAATATCAGAAATTCCTGGATTCCCAGACAGTAGTAAAACTCATTTTTGTAAAAAAAAAATTCAAACAAATAAGTTTTAGCTAATTTATTCCAAATTGGACAAAGATATCACTATTTCCTTCTCTCCATATAACATTTTTATTGATTCTCTGGGAATTTCACATCATGCTCCCTGATCACAATCTGTCCCCTGTCCTTCCATGGCTAACCCCACTTCTCTGCCACCACCACATTGTGACCTCCTCCCTCAAGAGAAGTAAAATATAAAAAGAAAAATGAAGTTCACTTTGTATTATCCATATACTCTCTGGCCAAATTCTTAGTAGTCAACTACTCAAATAGAATGAAGTCCTTCCCCTCCCACATCTCTGCCAGAAGCCAATTGTGGAGAGCTACTCTTCTTGCCAGCATCTCTGTCACAGTTTTTAAGAGGTCTCTTGGGTGGCTTCCTGTCTAGGAAGTTACTTTAGAGGGGCTGTCTGGGGGCATTGGAGCAGAGGCTATCACACAAGTCTTTCGTATTGATCCTCTCTCAACTGCGTGACTGTGTCATCAATATCACAACAAAAGTCATGTCCTTGCTGTTCACAGTCTTCAGGAACATGGATCATGGGCCTCCCTTCAGGTTCTGGTGACAGCACAGACTACAGACACTGTCCCCTAATGCAGTAGGACCACGGACACAGACAAAGCTCTTGGAGAATGCCTAAAACCTGGACGTCAACATGGCCTCAGGTGGCAGTGCAGAACACTTACATCAGTATGTCCCCTGTAAGCAGGCAGCAAGGCTTTAGGAGACATTGATGTGGCTTAAGGTGGAAGCACAGACCACAATATTCACATGGACTTTTGGTGCTAAATCTACCACAAAGACCCTGGCTGCAGTAGGGTCTGGGCCCCAAGTAACTATTTCATGAAACTGGAAGTTATAGGCATGCTAATGAACTCCTGATGAGAGATTATTCATTAACTAATGAGGATTTTTTCTCTTTTTTTCTAAAAATGAGTTTTCATAATTGTTTTCTTTTTCATTTTTCTATTTTCTTCTTTAGATTGTAAGATAAATATATCAGTTCTCCCTTCCCTTGTCCCCTCCAAAAGCTTGCACTTTTAACTAAGTAGCTTCCATTAGCCATGCCCGGTGTGATTCCCGTTCAACATTTAAGAGTGAATCAAATCTCTACTTATCTTGCTATCCAATAATAACATTCTCATTTAAACTTTGTTGTCAAAAGTTTTTCCACCTACGTTTATCATGCTCTCCTTTCTCCTTGAAGAATTCCTCTCTTTGTGTTGACTGTTCTTGGCCTGTAAACCTCTTTCCTATATTGGAAAATGTACATTCTAAACCTGTGATCGGAACTTTTGCTTTGAGATTTGTACTCTATGATAATTATCATTTGGGGTTATGGCATATTACCTTTCTTTAACTCTGTATTTAATCGGGCAGTGTCAGTTGATACATATCTATTGTATTCTTTTCATGTATCTTGTTGTTCTGAATTGAAGTAGAAAACATAAGACATATGCTCATGTCTAAATCTGTCAATTATTTTTCATAATTTCTATAATATATTTTAATAAATATTTTATAGTTGCTAAAACAAAAACTATTGAAATCAGCATTAGATATTTAGTTATAGCTATTAAATTTTTAATCTTTAGATGTAACTCACAGTTTCGCTCCCATTTTAATGGGCAGTAGTGCTTTACGAGTTTGAAATTTTTCCTCCAAGCAAATGTATTCCCCCAAGTAACAGACATAAAGAACACTATAAAGTTCACGTTTTATAACTACAGAAACATATACATAATATTAGTGGTTAGTAATTTTGCTATAATACAGGATGGAGAAGAGATCAAAGAGTACTCTCAATTTTTTGAGAGTACTTTGCAAGTGGAAAACTATTAATTTCAGAGAAGGGTATTGAGCCCCCTTTCTGTACCACCATTCCCAAGTTGCTTTGCTTGCTTGCTTTCATTTTAATGGAAGTTGCTATAAGGAATTGAATAGCAAGAACTAAAATGTAAAGTAGTATTTCAGAATGGGAAAGACTACGTTCATTTTGTTTCCAACATGATGTGTTTTGTTGCCAGAGTAGAATGTGCAATTCGTTGCTATCTGGGAGAGCCGACCCATGTGCCTCAAATCTCTAGCATCCTTTAGATAGTAAGATAGTTATGAAAGTACAGAGAAAAGGAAAAAGCTGTTCAGTTCCCCATTTACATTTCCAGTCACAAATTTGCAATGATCCCTTATGCAGCACTGTGGAAGTTCCCCCCTGATAAGTACAGCAAGTGATTCAGCACTCCTCTGCTCATGAATAATTTATAGGGGAAGTGTCATATACTATATTTGTTTAGCAATGTGATTCCCACAAAGCCTTTTAAAATATGATGTACACACTTATGCCTACTGCTCTACTTTTACTCTAACTTTGCAGGGGAACAATTACTATGATGGACATAAAATCTAAAACTGGTTAAAGGATACTACAAAATGCTCCATAAAGTTTAAGTGCAGCATGGAATGATTTTTCCATTTCTCTAACTGCAACCAACCTTGGGACACAGAACATCAAACCTCTGTTTTAAACAAGTGTGTTTAAAATGCACATTAATACTAACTTGGTAACCACAAATAACACATTCCGATTTTAAAGTTCCTGATTTTTTTTCAATTCTGTCTTAGTTGCATCTAAATCTAATTTATATTTTCTTTTAATCATGATCATAATCTTTAATGGTATTCTAAAATAAGAACCTACAGTCAAAGTATTTAATTATCAAAATGGGAACATTGGTTCTTATAATGTATTAATGATATAAAATCCAGCAAAAACATTACATCTATATTATTCTAGTCAGCCAGATACAATCTACCATACATATCAATGATGTCACCTCCCAAGAGATAATATTTTGTATTGCTGACACCATATTGGTGCAAATTTATGACTAGTCCATGCTTACATAAAAGTAACTTACTTTGGAACTGTGAAAACATAAATATAATCCACATTCCTGCAAATTGAAATACTGTCCCAATGCCTATTTTATATCAATCAACATAGGTAGTAGATAAAATCATATGTGCACATTAATATATTTAAAATATTTCTTGTTCTGCTGTAATCTAATTCTTACATATTCATTTAATTTCATATAAATACTTAATTACCTTAAGATTATCTCAAACTCTTCACAGTAAATATGGAATTTAATGATCTTTGTGCCCAAACCTATTGAGCAATTTTACTAGAAATGGTGTCATTCTCATTGGCTATTTCTTCATGTTTTAACAGCCAGTATGAATCAGGACCCAATTTCCCCACGATCTCATAAAGGCACTAACTCCTCTTCAGCAATACTTTCAACTCCCTAAAATAATTGCTATTACATCTCACATTCTCGTAGTCAAAGGCTTTCTAACGAACTTCCCTGAACCTATCCTTGATATCCTATATGAAGGAAAGAAGTTTCAGTGACTATTCTGTTTATCTATTCATTTCTGATGCTGAGAATTGAAAACAAGGTCTGCCACACACTAGGGGCATGCTCTCTTAATGATTAAATTCCCAAAGCCAAAAGAGTTTTCACTAAAAAATATAAATCAAACACATATTTTTGTTCAGATTTTTCCATTGATTTACCTTTCTTTTTCAAAATTATTTAAAAGCTTAAAAGTGAGTTATTTTCTATAAAGTCTTGGCTCTATTTATGATCCTGCCATATTAAGTGCTTCCTGCTACTTAGCTATGAAGGGGGAAAGTATCCAAGGAAAACTCCTAAGTTCTCCTTACCTTACTCCTACATAACATCATTTATCTCAGGTTCATGGCAATTAATGTGACTCTACAAATTTAATTTTAAAAGCAAAATAATAAATTAAAATTTACCATCATGCTAAATTAAATGTTTACATTACAAACTGAAGTTCAGCCTCTGGTATGCAGGCTTGGATATCATTTCAGCCAAGGAAAACAAGGGTTTAAAGATGGTAAATATACATATGCATGTACTCAAACTATAGCAGTGTACTTATCTAGTGCTAGTCTATACGAAGGGGTATAATCTATAAAATATACAAATCAAACATCAAGTATAATTGCAAGATATTTCTTAGGACGATTACAATCAATTGTATGATGGTTTAGAGAAATTCATCCTGAGAGTTAGAAGATTCACTGGAAATAATTCAGTGATTTTATGAAATATTTAGGATGTGTGACTGTTAAAATCTGTTGGTTGACAGAAAGAACAGGAGGAAGAAGACAAAAGGAATGGTTTCATTTGAGTAATGAAGGAAAGAAGATATTCCTGATGATAGCCAGGGATAAGATGTTTCAAATAATCTTTGATCAAATAGCCCACTAGCACATTCAGTCTGCTTTTGCTGGTTGTATGCCTAAGAAACACTAATGAGGTCCCCATAAAGGATGTGATTTTTCCTTATAGCTTTGTCAACTGAAAACATGTTTTCTTGAATAGAAATGAAAACTCAAAAGAGAACAAAATGAGCTGACAAAAATAAAACATTTCTACAAGCTTTTTAACCATAGCTTTCCATCCTCCAAAGCAGAATGAAAATGAGTTTCTATTAACTAAGCCACTTGTCAGTGTTTATTCCAAGTATTTTGTTGTGGATTTTTGAATCTGTGTTTATTACAAATATTGCCCTGCAGTCTCCTTGTTGTCCCTTTAGTTGATTTTGGTGTTACCATAATGCTGCCTTCATAGAGTGAGTACTGGTACAGATCTTCTGTTTCTGTTTTTCTATATCTCAAAAAATATACTTCCTTTCTTAGTAGGCTCAAAGAAAATAAAATATCTAGAAATAAACAAACCAAGGATGTGAAAGACCTCTACAATGACAACTTTATGTATCTGAAGAAAAAGTTTGATAAAGGTATCAGAAAATAGAAAGACATCCTATGCTCAAGGAATGGTAGAATTAATATGGTAAAAATGAATACTCTATCAAAAGGTATTTAGTGATTTAATGTAATAGCAATCATTCTTCAATGTCATTTTCCACATGAATAGGAAAAGGCATGTTAAAATTCATTTGTAATCAAAAATAACACTGGATACCAAAATGAATCCTGAACAAAAAGAATAACATTGGAGGGATTACCATTTCAGATTTATAAGACATATAAACTCATAGTAATAAAAATAGTATGATATTTGCACAGAATTGCTATTTAAACAAATGGAAAAAAATAGAAGCTCCTGCAGAAAAACATTTAAATACAGCCATGTGATATTTGACAAAAACAAAACCATAATAGAGCAACAACAAGTAAAAATCAAAACATACACTTGAGAAGAGATGTTATTTTTAACAAATGATGCTGGAAAAGCTGGATAGTCACATGTAGAAAAATCAAATTAGATGCACACCTATAAACTTATAAAAATCTGTCATCAATTGTCAAATACCTCAATGTGAAATCTGAAACACTGAAACTTCTAGAAGGTGTAGGAAAGGAATTTCTGAACATGGACACCCATTGCCCAGGAAGTGTGATTAACAACTGATGAGTGGGACTCATAAAACAATAACAACAACAAAAAAGCTGCTGCACAGCTAGAGGAAGCACACAGAGTTGAAGACAATCTTTGCTAGCTACATCTGATAGAGTATTAATGACCAGAATATTAATATATTTTGTTGATTGCCAAACTCACTGTAAGAAGCTAGTATTACTCTAACTCAATCAAGTAAAGAGACAATAAGGATACTCCAGGACATTATTCTACAGGGAAAATAAAAGGAAAAGGCAAAAGAAGAAACACTCATTAAACTAACAGGGCACAGATCTGAACAGAATTCTGAAAAGAAGAAATAAAAATGGCCAAGAAATACCTCAAAATGTTTACCATTTCATAAGGAAATGTATATCAAAACAACTTTGAGATTTCACATTGCTAAGAATTGCTAATATCAACAAACCAAAGGACAAGAAATGCTGGAAAGTATGTGGGGGAACACTCATTTACTGTTGCTGGGATTAGTCCAGCCACTGTGAAAATCAGAGTGAAGAACCTGCAAAAAAATGGACTGACAATTAATCTACCATATTACCCAGTTATACAAGCCCTCAACATGTTCTACGCATGTGCTAAACATAGGACTAAATAATCTACATCACAGGTACTTGTTTAGCAATGGTAATGTTGCTCTGTTCACAATAGCTAGGAAATGGAAGCAACCTAAATGTCCTTCAACTGATGAAAGAATAATGAAATCATGTATACACAAGCCACACTAAACAGGTTCATCAGGTTGCATTTATGAATGTGTATATGTAAACATGTATATTGATATATAAAATAATATTCTGAAACAACACCAAAGTATAGGTTATGCATTTGTTTTAATCAAATTGAGATTAAATTATTTTAATTTAAATTGAGAACTGGAAAAAATGTCATAATAAAACAATCATTGCTCATCATCATAGTATTTTCTATATTGATGCTGTTTTAAATTTTTCCATAGTTCTAATTGCTTAGCTTACTATTAGGCTCATACATTAATAACATCAAACAACATTAATGTGATCTTAGATTTTTAATAATTGAACGTTCAAGTTTCAATAATCTCCCAACATTGTGAAGTATATTTTCAGAGGGAAGAGTAAAGTTGGAAATCAAAACTGTGTGATATATTTTTGTACAAACCCTGAAGAGCCCAGAAAGTTTTATTCATGGCTCATTCTTTTGTTTAATATTTACATGAAAGACCTTTATCATATGTCAGAAGGAGTGAACAAACAGAACATTTCCAATATGCACTTGAATTGAGCAACTTTGATTTCTGTTTCTGGGCTCCACTATAAAGGACAAATTCATTTGCTTACTATGTCTTCAGGGAGCATATAGAGTGCCTGAAATTTTCTAAATTTCTTGGTTTTAAAGTTCTATCCTTACCAGTAAATGAGTATATTCATAACAAATAATTCTTTAAAGGGTAGTAAGTATTCAGGGACAGTGCAGACGGAAATCATACCAACATGAAATTACTTGGCTTAAAAGGAAAAATACCATTATTACCAGCAAGCATGTCAGGAAGGCAGGCATTATCCCCTTCCCCCACTGCCCACCATTAGTGACAGTGTCTGAAACTCAAACAAAAATGATTATTTTTATGGTTATAAAGTCTTTGTGTTTGCATACCTATGAAAACAGGCAAACAAACAAACAAAAAATACCCTAGAGAGTATGGTCTGTAATCCCAATACCCCAGAGATGTAGGCATGAAGATCAAAAGTTCAAGTCCAACTTCTGCCAAATAGTGACCTATTCTCAAAACAACAATAACAAATCTGGAAATTACAAAAAATGGAGCTGTCTGAGCATCAGGCAAAGGCATCAGCAGTAGGAAGATTCAAGATGTAATAGAAAATGAAAACGGACTAATGGGACTAATTATCATTAATTCTTGATTGTAAAAATTCAAATTATAGGCCGGGTGTTGGTGGCACACGCCTTTAATCCCAGCACTCGGTAGGCAGAGGCAGGTGGATCTCTTTGAGTTTGAGGCCAGCCTGGTCTCCAGAGAGAGTGCCAGGATAGGCTCCAAAGCTACACAGAGAAACCCTGTCTCAAACCCCCCCCCAAAAAAAAACCAAAATTTCAAATTATACAGTCCTCAATAAGTCATGCTGTCAATGGTATCATTTCCTTCATAAATTTTTCATGTAAAATAAAATTGTACAAAAATGAAAAAATAAAAAATAGATCAATTCATTTTTTTCATTAAATATTTCCTGTTTGTCCAATAATTGAGTAAGTAGATACACAATTTTTTCATCCCAGTTGATTATCCAAGCTATTTTTAATTTTAGTTTTACCCAGTGTCAATGCTGCCTTGTTATATTTGTTGTGAAATCTTCTGCCACTTTTCTATTGCTTGCTGAACTTGTCAGATTCTATATTTTCCCTTCAGTGTTTCACTCAGGCTTAATGAAAATTAACCTCACAGTCAAAATAACATGAAGTTAATGGAAGGAATGCAGGAGGTAATAACTTTATAAGAAACTGATCCCATCCCTAAGAAAATCAGTGTCAAGACTTTGATCATGCTATCACTTGATGATACGGCATCATTAACAAGGCTGTAGTAAAGATATCAAAACGAAAGTAATTGTGTCAGAAAGATATACAGGTGTGGAGTTTTTATACCACACACAAGGTTCCACTCAGAGTCTCTGAACTTCATGTGTTGTCATCACATTTTAGGATATGTTACAAAAATAGCAACATTTGAGAGGATAAAATATAAAGCTGAAACATATGGAAAACTAAGACTTTTCTTGTACAAATGTAGAAATATTGCCCTTGAAGGTACTTCCATTCTAGAAGAGAAACACTACTAGAGATCAGTTCATATGTGATCTCTCATCTTTGGCCAGGGAAGCTACTTTGATGTACATTGCAGAAAGATTTCCCTTTCTTTTCTTCCTTTATTTACCTTCTCTATACTTACACCTTCGACCATAGCCAATAGTTTTAGGCTTGTCATGACCCAATAGATGTGCATAATTGGTATTGATTCTAGTTTGAGCACCAAAGCTTCATAATAGGTTCTATAGGAAATAACATCCAAGATGTGACATCCACAGTTCATCTAATTGTCTAAAAGTGGAAGCCTTTCTGTCTATCAGCTGTCTATATTTCTAAGCTTTGTAAACAAAAGATGATCCACAACTGAAATTTAGAATAATAGTAATTAAAAAATCAGTATCTAAAATAAACTTGCCTTTAACCATAAAATTAGATAAGGTTTATTCACATAAATTATAATTGAAAAGAATGTACTAACCATCCACTCAGAAAAACTGCATTTGGGAAATATATTAATTTGCAAATATTCAGCATGATTACATACACCATCTTTCAAAAAATCTTGTATCTATTAATTGAATGCTTTTTTTTTCTTAAGAGAAGCAGCATCATGTATTTGTTGTTGTGCCAGGCAAAAGTCTGAACCCTGATATCATGTCTCTTTACTTAAATAGTCGAGAGGATCATGTATTTCTATCATCAGTGCCAAACTATTTCATATTTCTGTATAAAATACTCAAGCTATTGTACCTCTATCACACAGTAGAAAACACATGGTTTTAGTCATGAATCCCCATTTAGGAAAATGTTCTGTGTTCTGTTCTATACATGTGGTTCCCACATAATAGATTTCATTGTTAGGTCCACTGGTAGTTTGCACTCAATCAAGGGCAATAAAACCTCACACAACTCTGCTTCCAAATATGGGTGCAGAGTATACACATGACATTATTAGACCCAGTGAGAAATTCTGTGACTTGTGTTTAGGATTCTCATGGGTTGATGTGCTTCCCTGTCTGTGTTGTATGGATTCGTGGTAGCCACATTACCAACACACAGAAAAAATATGACAGTAGAGCTAATAATTAAAATTAAGCAAGTTTGGAAATAAAACTGGATAGTGAAATATTGGACCAGAAAAATCAATGAGCTTATGAATTCATTCACTTTAGAAGACACAAAGGACACCATCAGACCTGCTAAATCAAGTAACTGGCTTTTAAGCTTACCTCTGTGATTGGAAGGATTAGTTAATAGAAAACAAAACATTTATCCATTGCTTAAACTACAGTGGGTTAAGTTTATTTTTATTTTGAACTAAAATAAACTCCTGGAACACACTGAAACAACCAGTCTTATTTCAGATTACCTATAAAACCAAAATTCTAAGAAAACTTTCAATGCTAGATTGATCTCTCTGTAGATGTACACCCAAATCTCTTATTTTCTATTTCTTTCCTTATCTCTTCTTCTTTTTCATAAAAACAGGAACATTTTGGTTTGTGTATATCCATTGGACTATATCCCAGACCATTTGTAAATACTAATTTAACATTATCTCAATAAATTTTCTTTAATTGTAATTCAATGTTTTGACATATAATAAACCATAATCATATTCTATATGTATTTCTTCTTTAATTAAATTTTAAACAATGTACTGTGATCACAGTTGCCTCTCCCACAACTCCTTTCAATTCTTTACCACCTCTCTACCACCCAAAGTTATGTTCTATTTGCTCAAGAAAAAAAAAAAAAAGAAAGAAGAAAAAAGAAAGAAACAAATTACAATCCCACAAAACATATATAAAGATACACAAGCAAAGGACAGGTAACACTAAAAGTAGCCAAAGACAAAGCAAAACAAAAACCTGAAGGTCACAAAAATACTATTGAGATCCCTCCCTGTGGGAAGCCACAGCCCCAAGATGGCACCTGGCTGGATGCCAGGGAGACTGAGCTTAGCTGTAAACAAGCCTTATTTGGAAGCGCTTAGTGGATCTGGTGTGCCTCCTCCAGCTGTGACCTATCTGGGATCGCCAGGTGGCGTGAGCTAATTGGGTAATGAGCTTGCTTTTAAGGGCTCCATTAGCCAAGAACTCAACTTGAAGTAACCCATATCTGGAAAAGGGGGTTTACCAGGGTGACATAATGTATCTAGCTGGGGCACTGTCTTCCCTATCAATTAGTGGCTGAGTTTGATTCTTTTAATATATGTATATATTTTATGAAGATTCTATGGTAGTATATCTTTTAAAGAATATTTCTCCTCCTTAAAAATATTTAATTTTCCATGAGGAAAAACTCATGTTCTGACTAATTCCATTCTCCTGTTGTATTCCTCAAAAGATCACATGTAAATACACTTGATAGGAACAAAGATGATGTCTCACTAAAACAAAACTCTGCTAAAGATATTTATCACCTCTTTTTATTACATGAATTGCAACAATAGTAAAGGAGTGGACAGTTCAAACTATTCAAATATCTCTTTGGTTTAATTACTGGATGAATTGTTTAGAAATGAATTTTACTTCATTTTCCCCTTTTGCAAAAGAGATTTCTCAGAATTATTTTTTAATATGTGCACAATTAGCCCAAAAAGACAGAACTGCATAACATGTTGTTTACCAAGTAATTATTCATAAAATTCATGATGAGCACTAAGATTCTGGTGTAACTTTGCAGGTCTTTAAGCATTAGGGATACATATCTAAGTCTTTCTGAGTATTGTTTTGGGGACCATAATTGCTCTTTCTATTATTCATTTCATGCAGGACCTTAAGCATTAGAAATACTTATGTAAGTCTTTCTAAGAATTATATTCGGGCCATAATTTCTCCTTCTATAATTTATTTCATGTTGTACTATAATCTCTGGGTATCATAATTATCTATGTCAGTCTATGCCAAGATCTATCTTACATGATTCATACCACTCTATACTTACAACAGGGAATACCATTTTAAGTATACTCTTTATGAAATATCTTAATATATTTTAAGTGATTCCTATCTGATAATTATTATCATATGAAATAGCTTTTTCTCCTATTTGTGATATGGCTAAGTTGCTATAAACTCCCTACTCTCTTTCTCTGTCCTACTTTCAGTGGTGTGACTTTGCACTACTTTCCTCCAACATAAGTGTAGATCTCATTTTAATTAAAAATGGATTTCACATTATTTTTATTATTTATACAGTGCCATTTATCCTGGGTGAAAGTTAGGAGTGCTTTACTTTTATTGAAATGTCATAAGATATCTTTCACACAGAATCTTCCCTGTTAGATGAGGTTAGTGGTTATATGTTGTCTGGAATAAAGAGAAGAGACACACTCATACTCTCTTCTTGGTTCAATAGGAGAATTGTGATATTCAACATAGTTCTATTATGAGAATAGGCTGTTTACATATATTAACTAAAATAAAAATTTCAAAGTTGATGATCAGTAGTTCAGGAAATTACAAATTCAATTGAATGCATGTGTCAACACCTAATTGAGAAGGTCATCAATTCAACAATAATTATGTTAGCATCTTCTTTGTGTTATTACCTTTTAGAGAACTACTCTTGAGTCTGCAGATTTTGCATGGAATACAGGCTTGAGTAGAGTACCTAATCTTAGATTAATTCATTCAAAGTTTGCCTTTGTGTAAAACCTATTGACTTCAAACAGGCTTTAGGAACTATTAGAACTTAGGATCCCTGAAATACCAAAGCAGAGCAGAACTGAATTTTAAAACCAGAGTGTTGTTAAAATAATAAAAAAAAAAGTGCACAGCTAAGAATATTCCACAACATTGGTTGGTCAGGGAGGCCCTAGCATTCAGCAAAAGACTCCAGGCTATTGCAATTGTTCTTGGTTTCCCACAAACTCAAAAGAGCCTATTGTAGAAAACCCCACACACTTTGTTTGAAGGACACAAAGAAATCAATCTTGAATTGACCAGTATTCTCCCTCCCTGTTACTTAGCTCTCATAGTTCTAGAGTATTGATGCAGGTCACTGGAGGAGAAAAGACATCTGTGGCCCATACAAGTCCTGACCATGTTTGCTGAGATACCAATGTGACATACAAGGTATGTCTACTGATGGGATAGTGACATAACTGTTTTGATATAACAAATTAGTTGCTGATTGGATCTGAGTCATGCTCCACTGCACAAACTCATGAGAGGCACTATAAACTTGGTCATAAACATATGGCTCAAGAGGTTCAAAGACCCAAGACCCTCCAACTTCTGTTTTACTGATGAGCCATATTGTCAAAACTGGATTGATTTCAACAATGGTCAGAGAATTTGGCAGTAATTAATGCAGAGAATAACAAGTGGCCAAAATACTGAGAATAAATTACTACCAGTTCTTTATAGTTCATCTATTTCAAACTAAACCCCAATTCTCAGGAGATGGCAGTAAAGTAGGTGGAAAGAATGTAAGAGCTGAAGTATAGGTGAAGTGCTCTAATACTCTGTTTTGGGTCTATGGAAGCCTGAAAGAAACCTTAGTTGTATTATTTCTTTGCGTTTGAGGGCTGGAAGTCAGCGCCTTCGTGCATTTTAGAAGAGTTCTATACCATTGAACTGTACATTTAGGCCTCCTTTGAAATTTCAAAATAATATTTGCCTGGGTGAGTGTTTTATTGTTGTGTCAAGACAAGTTTTGTTATGTCCTAAGTGTTCTATATTTTAAAACCAGATTTTTCTTCACCTGGAAAACTGTTGTTATATCCTGGTATCCTTGTCATGAATTTAATATTTTACTTTCCAGAATTTCTGTCTCTCAAATAAACTTGGGACTGAGAGTGCTGCTCAGCAAAGCATGTGCAGAGCCTGTACAGAGTTTTAGATCCCATTTCCAGCACCAAATCAAAACAAATCCAGCATTGTAATAGTAAATGGATTTTTTAAACAAACAAAATTAAGAAAGAGAACATAATTTCCTGCCTATATCAGCTTTCTCCACCTACAAAATATTTCTCTGAGAATATATATGTCTAGTTAAATTGAGTAGATCAAGTTCTTTCTGACAAAGTGGAATCGCAATAAAAATACCACTGAAATTCCTGGATATATTAATTTTGCTCATGAAAGAAAAAAAGTGGTGAAAAGTATTCTCTGAAAATACAAAATTAAGTTGTTGCAAAGTTTAAACATGGTAGGGAAGAATAAAAAATTACTCACTCAACTGATTTACAATAGTGAGTGACACTAGATGATATTCCATGTCTCCCTACAAATCAAAATGCTCTTTTCCTTGACAGGAGAGAAAATTTGCCAGATTTCAAAGATTATTTTGTGTTAGCATGTCATTCTCCAACATGAATAGATGATAGTTAAAATGTAACTTCACTGTTATTTTGATTAAATTGTATTTGGATTTTGTCATCTCAATTTCAAACATACCATTTTTCATAAGCATTTACTTTGTCTCAACAACTGACTTGGAAATTCTAGTCAGTGTGTTAGAAAGAACATTGGCAACTTCAGAGAGCAGTGCTGATCATCCAAAATACAAGCAAAGCTTCAGACAAGGGGTTGTGCAAAAGCCAAATTTCTGACAGGTACATGTTACAAAGAAATTAGTGGAAGGAATTTTAAATTTTATTGAGTTCAATCAAATGGATGCCAAATATTGTCATCTTAATCTATAGTTCATAAAAAAAGGAACATTCGAGGGCTAGTTAAGTGGCTCAGTGGACAAGCACACTTGCACCTCAAGCATGAGGACGAGAGTTCAGGACTCATGTAAAAATGTACACCATGTAAAATGTCGGTCATGACTGTGACCATGCCTGTAACCCCCAGTTCTGTATGGAATAGAAATCACTGGGGCTTGCTTGATGCCCTCACAACACCAAACACAAGTTAGAAGCCTTGTCCCAAATAAATAATTCAGAGAACAATAAATCAGTACACTCAGCATCCTCCTCTGACTCCGGCATGTGTCTTCATAGCCACACAGTCATATATATATATATATATATATATATGCGTGTGTGTATATATTCACACATAATAAATTATTTTACTGACTCTTTGAAAGATGTAGGTTATTTCTTTTATATTTATAGCATATTTTGCTTGGAGTTAGCATTTTTCAAGCACTGGAAAGCCATGTGAGATGAGGGTTCTGTGTTGACGATAGATAATACAGCTTTGCATGTAACACATCACCTTCTTTGAGTCAGATTTCAAATATTATGCATCCTTTATTTTCTCTAATTATTTCAAATATGTTGAGTAGTAAATGTTACGAAAATAAAGGAAATATTTATTATTTGAAATGAACATGTATTTCTTTTCATCATCTTTAATTCCAAATGTGTCAGCTTTTTAAATCTCTCTCTCTCTCTCTCTCTCTCTCTCTCTCTATATATATATATATATATATATATATATATATATATATAAAGTTTATATATAAAGTTTACAAAACAGGGACTAAGTTAAATGACTATTTGAGTGTCCATAATTTAAAGAGACCTCCGACAATGTCTTCTGTAATTTCTATGCTTCATTTCTCCTGCCAATTTACCATCTAACAGTGTTTAATTTTTAGACATGCTTCATGAGAAATGCATTGCTTGCTTATGTCCAAGTGTATTGTGAATGTTTGTAAATGCTTCTGTAGCATGGAATTCTTGAGTAATGCACTTTTCACCCATGAAACACTATCAATATGTACTCAATGGAAGTATGCACAACCCATTTTGAATGTGCTCAAAAAATTCTAGTTCTGTTCCAGACTCACTGAACGAGGAAGTCAGTTTGGAGGTCTGGTTAATCTTTTGGGCCTCTGGTAGTGGATCAGTATTGAGACCTAGTATATGAATGGAATTTTGGAACCCATTCCATGTAGAGGGATACTCTCTCAGCTTGGACACATGGGGGAGGTTCTAGACCCTGCTCCAAATGATATGTATGACAGAGGTTGAAGATCCCACATGGAAGGTCTCACCCTCCATAGGATGCAGAAAGGGCATAAGATAGGGTGTCTGTGGGAGGGTAGGGGAAGAGAGGAGGGACAGGGAACTGGGATTGACATGTAAATGAAGCTTGTTTCTAATTTAAATTAAAAGGGAAAAGATAAAATAATTCTACTTCACTGAAGTAATAAATGTCTTCCTTGAACTTTAAGCACACAGATATTTCTCTGTGCAATTTTGCATTAAGGGAAATATTATTTTAAGTGTTTTCATACAGGGGCAGTGAGACAGTTCAATGTGTAGGACTTGTAAAACAAGGTGACATAGATCCCCAAAGCACATATGAAAAAAAATGTTGGATGTAGTGTATTGTGCTTGTAATTCCAGGGCATCTACAGAAAGGTGAGGGATGGAGGCAGGAGAATCAGCCTGAAACTTGCTTATGTAGCAGAAAGCAGTAATGTAATCAACAGTGTCAAGAAGAAAGAGAGAGAGAGAGAGAGAGAGAGAGAGAGAGAGAGAGAGAGAGAGGGAGGGAGGGAGGGAGAGAGAGAGAATGAGAGAGTAATCCTGGTTCACAAACAAGGTAGAAGGAGAGTAACAACTTCCAAAATATTGTCCTCTGTATATGTGAACTCTGGCAGAAATGTGCTTGAATACACACACACACACACACACACACACACACACACACACACACACACACACACACCAATATATTAATGCGTTTTTTTTTAACATAGTTGCACATAAGATTCTTTACAGGACTTGCCATGGGAGTGCCTCAACTCAAATGGTGGTTTCTGTAGGCTACTCACCTCTTGAACATGGAGCAACCCAAAAACAGAGAATTTCACATTTGTGAACCTAGCATAAGAGAAAAGCTTATTCTTTCCCCCAAATAGCATCTATGGTATGGCTAATGCACTGCTATTAATCCAGCATACAAACTTGTTTCTTTCTTGTTATTGAAAATGCCTCTCAAATTTAATTAAAGTCAATAAAGAAATTAAAAGCTTAATGAGAGCAAGAATCCTCTGAGTGAGCTCATGCTGTTATCAGCCTGTGATGTTGTAAAAGATAGGATTATGATTTTATTGTCTGGATAAGTAGGAGAAAGGATAAAAAGAAGAGCTGTGAAATACCTCCTGGTGAGAGGAATCTCAGAGTGAAAAACTGTTGCTTTAATCAAGTCAACAGAGAAATTAAGTACAAAAGAAGGGCTTGCAGCAAGCCACCTATTGTTTGTTTAAAACAAAGAGGAAACACAATATAAAAGATACTTAAATAAGATTGCCATTTAGTGGGACACTGGGTTGAAATCCTGGGATAAAATCTGCTCTGTGTTTTCAGAGTCTTTGAGCCCTTAGAACTCAGGTGAGACTGATTATAGCTAACATTTATTTTGCTTTCAATTTAAATATTCAACATTGACTAATCTATAGACAATTGCAAACCTCAAAACAAGACATTCCTCAACAGGTACTGAAATATTAAGCAATATCAAGTAACAGAGCAAAAGTTATCTCTCGGTCTTTTATACCTTCCACAGAGGTGAAGAGCCTGCAGATAGACACCACAGACCCTAACTTCCTCCAAACCACCCACCATATTAACACCGTGTGTTCTTATTCTTTCGAATTGCTAAAACAAGTTGTTGGCCTCATTTGTCATCTTCCACATTTGCATGACATTGCATTATAAGAATTTCAATTATTCAGGCCCCATCTTCCAACCTTCAATAGTTGATATGTTACAACTGTGGAAGGAAGCATGATGGTCTCAATCTGTATACTAACTTTCTCTTCTTTTTATTGTAAAGGAAGCCTTGTTTGAAGAAACTGTCTTGTTTCAAGACAAAGTCTTGATTCTCTTTCTCTAATCACTAACCGTAGGGGTAAAATTGGTGTCCTCGTTATGCCTACTCAGTTCCAGATACTTTTCTTTTCTTGAAGTATTATAGTGCTGACAGAACCACACTCCAGTCCTCCTTGCCTTTAGTATGCAATCTCAGGATATTCCATGTCACTTTTAAACTTCATCCCTGTTTCACTGCCCCTTTCTTCTGGACTACTGTACTGTTAAATCTCGGTGTCATTAAACTATATGTAGATAATTCTAAAGTGGAGCCTTCCTAGTACTTTGAAGTCCTCTCCTCTAACAGACATGTTAACCATCCAACTCAGCCAGTCATATCAGTCATGCACATAAAGTAACTCTTCCACATGGCAACCATTCCACTTTTTCTTTCTTTACTTGCTCCCTTTACATGTCAACATCTGTAGCTCCTCAACTGTTTATAATTCTTTCTATATTCAGTCCCCTTGTTTCTTCCCTTATACATTGTTCTCACCTTAAGTGCACAGTGATCAAGTTATTGTTTTTTTCTGTTTTATTTTGCTTTGCTTTGCTTTGAGACAAGGCCTTGCTCTTCTGACCCTGTCATGACATCTGCTTTCATTGTATATATAGTAAGTGATATTAGGGCAGCAACTGGCACCTGACTAGTCTGTTTAACAAATCTTTGGCAGCACAAAGAAGGAGTCCACAATTAATTTCCAATTTGAGAATGTTAAAGCTGTATTCTTTTGAGACACTCAACCTATTGGCCTCTTAGGGTAGGCCTTTACACTTATCATGCCATTTTTCTAAAATGCTAGACATCTGTATTTTTGCATAGTTGACACCAGGTTAACCCTCATATCACAATCATATCCTCCCCAAGAAGAAATCTGTGACAACTCTAGCCCACAGAACTATCATTACTCTCTCACTAACTACTCTTTCACTAACTACTCTTTCTCAGCATCCTGTTTTTTTTTTTTTAACAACAAAGCATCTGTAAATCTTTCATTCATTTACTTACATTTACATTGAATATCTCCCAAGTGGAATACCTGCTCAATCAGTATGGACTATATTCATTTTGACTTCCCACAATCTAATGCAGAGACTTCAAAAAGAATGTCATCCATAAATACTTCTAAATGCAAGAATAAACATATCTGTTTATTTTGATTCCAAGAGGAAGAAAGGAATCAATAATTTAGAAACTTCTGAATTTGTCAGAAATCTTTTATACTATAAAGAAAGTAACTATCATGTACTACAGTGTGTAGGGAATGCTGTAGCCATGCCTGCTTAGGGGCTGACTACAGGTGTGCCTGACCACGCCAGCAAGGGCATGGTCAGTGTGACAAACACTGAGGGACACTTACATGGTGCTCTGTTTTCTCTTTTGTCTTTGGTCTTGCTGTAATTACTGCTGCCTGCCGGCTGGCTAGATCACTCTGTAAGGCTTTTAAATTCTATTAAATTCCCTTGTATTTTTATATTTTTACCTGGCTCTGGCTCTGTATTGGTAATTTCCCACATTAGCAGTGTTTACACACACACACACACACACACACACACACACACACACACACACACACATATGTATATATATATATATGTATATATATATATATATACATATATATATGGATTTCACAATTTATCTTTGCAGAACATAAGTTAAAACATAATTTTAAGAATCTTACAAGTAGCAAACATCCTTTATATATACATATACAAGCTAGCATTAGAAATAATTTACTCTAAATCATATTCAGATGTATCTGAGAAGCATGGATTTCAAAACCTGACATGTGGCATTCAAACAGAAATTATCTGTGAATTTTATTTTCAATGCATTGTAACACATTGATTTCAGGATGTAAATTGCAAGAAAGCACTTAATATTTGAAATTGTTCAATGATAGCTCAATGAGTACCAGTATCTCAATAATAACATAATCCACAAGTGAGTCTGTTACCCTCAAGTTTTGTTTTGTTTTGTTCTGTTTATAAGATCAATCAGATTTACAACTCCTAGATTTGCCATGAGTATGCAGAGAAATACTGCCAGGACAACAATCGGCATCAATTGGGAGGGAGTTAATCTTTCTTAATTGTTAGTAAATCCATTCCACATGTCTATGAAACCAAGTAGCTGTCAGTAATGAAATCAGTAGATCCCTGGACAATATATTCTAGTGGGAAAGATGAAAAATAGAGAATTGCAAATAAGCAATTATCAGTGGTAACATTTTATGAAATCTAAAAGTGGTTACCTAGAAAGAGATGGTGCTAAAGAAACTGTACAATATTGTTTGGTAGGAAGCTCAGGGAACCTTCTAGGGTTCAGGGTTCCCTTTTATTCTTATGCTTTCATTTTCTCATCAGTTAAGAACTTTTGTTATCAGTGAAGAAGCACTTTCAGTCTATTGCAATGTATCTACATCTCAGTGACAATAAATGACAAAAGTTAAGTCCAATGTACTAACAGACTTATTGCACATTTATAATGCAATACATATCTCTTTTAGCTTTTTGTATCTTGTAAATTCAAGTTGAAGACAAAATGTCATACAGAATCACTTGTCTTTGAGTTTCTATTGCTGTGATGAAACATCATAACCAAAAGCTAGTTGGGGGAGGAAAAGGTTTCAGCTTATACTTTCAAGGCACTGAGGTTCTCAGTTAAGGTTCCCTCCTTTCAGATAACTTTTATTTGTGTGTCAAGTTGACATGAGGCTAGCCAAGACATCATGTTTTGATAATTTGTACAAAAGTTTCATTTGAGGTGAATGGAAGAATAGTAACATCCAAGAGACAAGTGTCAAGAATAATTTCTCCTTAAAGATCAGGTGCCCAATTCAAATTAAACTGTGACAAATATCTTTGTGTTCTGCATACAGTTAAACACCAAAGAGGATCCTTTCTGTAATTATTGTGAGAAATAGAGGCAAATTGTAGTGACTGTAATCCTTACTGAGGCCCTGGAGTGAAGAGACCTGCTTTGGTCATCTTTGAACATTGCTTTTGGGAATTGTTGAATAAAGATTTCTTCATTCTGTAGAAATAATAATGTTTCCTAACAAAGGGTTTACTATATAGCCTGTTTGATGTAACTTGAGCTGTTGAAAAATAAATTCCACACCAATAAATGGAAT
This sequence comes from Cricetulus griseus, assembly GCF_003668045.3. NCBI lineage: Eukaryota > Metazoa > Chordata > Mammalia > Rodentia > Cricetidae > Cricetulus > Cricetulus griseus. The sequence continues at coordinate 54,350,251 of NC_048600.1, forward strand.
GAATGCAACTATTTTAATCAAAAAAGTTTCAGTTAGTTAATATGCTTACCACAAGAATGTCTTCATTAGATAATATCCCCAAAGCTGAGCTCCCTAGAGAATAAGATAAAAAAAGAAAATGAACATTCTATCACATTAATGATTTTCAATTTTAAATTATTTTTTCCTCTGAATAAGTATATTTTTGTTAATAAAACTGTTACCACTACTCTCCAAATAGTCAAAATATTACTTGCACAGTGTATGCAGTAATATAATGAAATACATATGATATAACACAAACGACCTGTTTCAAAAGTTTAAAAAGTGGCAAGGAGTATCTCCTAGGCAGAGGGCAAATGCTCAGAGGATTCTCATCTTTCAACCATAATATTTTTTTAAATTTTATTAGTCTCGGTTTCTTCATTTATGAAATCAGGGAAATTCATTTAGTTGCACAAAATTTTGTTGTTTAAGGCAAAGAAAATATAATTTCAGCTGCACTAAAAGTGAATTATACCATTCCCCACACCATGCCTATACACAAACACACAAAAACACTTTGTGTGACAAGTTCTGTCTTACAAAGTTTGTCTCTTCATTAGAATTTGAAAGATGCCATTAAGCAACTTGCAAGTGTTTAATTTTAATCTGGAAAAGAATATATTTTCTATACATATCATTATTCTTAGCACAGGCAACTGAGGATGAAACAGAAAAAGGAAGATTAATTTATCCCATTGAGATTTCAATTCCTCCAAACGAACCATGTGCTTGTAAAAAAATATTTCCCTACAATTAGTGGGTTTTTTTTTATCACTACTGCTTTTCCAGCACCCCACTTTAAGTTCAGACTATAAAAAAGTAAAAGATTTCCCAAATCAGAGGGCTACTCTGAGGCACCTTTGAAAAACAAAACAAAACAAAACAAATGAATGACAGCCTGCATTAGGCTCCAGAATGGAAATCACCAGCACTCAGAGGAGGATTTATACTATGTGGTCCAAGGAGCCTGCAGCAAGAGTCCATTAACACTGCAGAACCCACTGAAATTAGGAGACCGTTACTAATATCAAACAGTTTTACAAAAAGATGGCCAAACAAAATACTCCAAACATTCCCTTGATAAATAAAAGGTTATATAAAACTCAATATTTATAATGAAGTCTTACAAAAACTTTAAGACATGCAGATATATTTCATGTTCCAAGTAGTGAAATGTCTGGCTTGAAAATGAATGAACGGAGCAACTGAAAACTCCATTAAATAGATCTGAATTTAAATTCCATCACCAATAGAAAATTACTCCAGTTCTCCTGAAGTAATAAAGTTCAGAGCCTGTGCAGATTGGGGCAGCTGAAAGTTATAGGAAGCCTCATTTCATTTCAATTTAAGAGTCAAGCATGCTGAAATACTTTCCAGTGACTAAAATTATTTAAACAGAGGCTAGCTGCTCCCTATTAGACAATATTAGACCTCTGTGTCTTCATCACTCCTTTTTGTGGGGTGCTGGGGATTTAAACATGCATTCTTTGCTAGCTCCACTGAGATACACCCCCTAGTTAGAATATTTAGTAAAAGCTTCTGGATTAAGGATTCACTACATTTGCTTCCTAGACATAACATTGTACAACTCCATGTTCCCATGACCTTTATCTGAAACACAAAAGAAGTCTTTGTTAAAATATTTAAATATCAAGTGTTGAACCTCTTTTACTTCCCACTTTCTCAATAACTCCCGAGAACCTCTTGGGCTGGGAGTCATTCTGTCATTCCTCATCCCCAAGGTTGGAGTAGTGTGTATTCCCACAGCACTTACATAAAAGGCTTCATGCACTGATATCCACGATGCGTTATTAATCAGTAGGTACTATTATAACTAAAGTATATAACAAAATTAGTTCCATGTAAGCATCAGATATAACATATTCATATATTACTTTAAAAAGGTTTTAGAGATAAATGTAAAATGCACCATAATTTAGCATTAAAGCTAAATTATTTACTTAATGACATCAGTGAGACATCAAATTATTGAACACTTTGTGGATTACTCCATTACCAAGGAGATAAGTGGATGAAACAGTCCTCAACACTATTTTAGCCTCAGACTATTTTACATGAAATAGTTTAGAAAACTAGACATTCTTCAAAATTATTCTAAAAAAATTATTTTCTTATTGAAATCCAATGGGTGCTAGGAAAGGAAAAGTCATGTTTTATTAAGGGGTGTAATGCACCAGATGTTTTATTTTTCCATATCTTATTTAAATAAAAGTATATATTCTTGACATTTATTAACAGTACATGCGAATTAATTTATGAGTGAGTTAGCCTCAGCTATAGGATCAGGTTAGGTTTACTTGGGAAGCTAGTCTAACTGTACTGAAGTTGTCAGTGTTTACCTTCCCAATTTAGAATAAACTTTATTTCAATATGTTTTGATTTTCTCATTATCTTTCAAATGTTTTGGTGTATCAGCATTTAGATTGGCTTTACTCCTTCCAGTATGTTCTTTTTCAAATTCATTATCATTCTTCTATTCTGGTCCCATCAATCCCTGAGCCAAATATTGCCTTCTTGTGAGAGTGGTCTTGTGTCTTACAAGATATTGAGAGGCATCCCTAACTTCTTTTTACTAGATGATAATAGTCCCATGAGATATCTTATTCCCGATGCTCTCACATATTACTGTGAATCAAAGGCTTTTCCATGAGGGACAGGAGAACTAACAAGTTTTGAAACCTTAGAGGAATGGAACACAGTGGGATATCCTTAAGGTAATCATGACCTTCCCCACATCTAAAGGCCCTAAAGTAAAAGAGCCAAAATGTCATGGGTTGGAAACTCCAAAATTGTTATTGAAAAGAATGTTTAGCTTTATACATTAAATATATCGGGCATTTTGTTACAGAATTGAAAAGCTCACATACTCACAGGTCTTAAAGCCTTTATGATATACCAAACTCTTTCTCCATGCTACCTGTTACCCTCAGTGACCCAACATCATTCCCTTTAAGAACCACTAAACTTTCTCATATTTAGCTGTCTTAATTAAGTCTTTCTTAGGCTATGTATTTCCTAAGATATGAGGAGACTTTTTTTTTCATTTCTTGACATAAAAAGGGGCATTATACATGCCAGAAAGGCACTCTACCAAAGACCTACATCTGAATGGCTTATTTGTCAGTGTAAATGGTTCCTTTTAATGGTTCCATTCACATCTCAGATATGTTTCTTACTCGTGACTTCTGTAGTAAGCCGTAATATCCATTTCTAAAGTTTTATCATCATATCAAACCCTTTTGCTTCCCTCACAGGTAAATATGTACTATCAAAAAAAAAAAACTTCATTCTTTTGGGATTTATGTTGTGCATATCTTAATCACTTCATAAATGTCATCCTTTCCTCTACGTTTATCAAAAAATTAGAACTCTACTACTAAAATATGTTAAGTTATTACTTCTGTAAGTTCTGCTCACACATTTACACAATACACTAAAATCACAACACACACACTTAGGAATATTTTTTCTTATTTATCTATATAACTCACTTTTAGTCTTGAAACCATTTCAAAATCTTACCTTATGAGAACAATTACACATGAACTGATATTTTTTAACCACTTGTTAAAAAATAAAACAAAATGCACTGTGCTTAAGGACAGCCTAGTTTCTGCCCAACTTTGCCACACTACACTTGCTCATAGCAAAGCTCATCTGATGCATGACAGCCACTCATAAAGCCTTCAGGCACAGTTTTTCAATTTGGCATTTTCACTCCCAGAAGAGCCTAGTTTCATCTACACACTTGAAGATTTTACTGGGTCTCTTTCTCTGCCAACTCATTTATACACCTATTAGATGGTACCAGTCCCTAGTGGACACAGCTAAGTGAAAGTCCATAAAAAGCAAGAAGCATTATATCTACAAATGGAAGTAAGGTCACTGGTTTGCACATTTGCATTGAATAGCTACAACAGACTCCAGGACAGTAGTCTCCAACAGAACTTTCCTTAAGGATAGAAGTATTCCACATTTACATTCTGAAATATGGCTGTTATATGGGATTGGAAGCTCAATAAAAGTGAGGTTACTGATGAACTGAATTTTGAATTTTCTTTAAATACAAATCATCACATTCAGGTGTAGAATAATGGCTTGATACATTAAGTAATATGTTGCTCCTGATGCTTATGAAAGAATATAGAGAAATGCTTATCAACCACCTTGAATCTTTCATCTCAGGTTTCAAGGACAAAGACATGTTATTTTCAACTTCTTAACTTTTGGTATAAACTCCAAATCAAAGATTGAAAGTTGGGACAAGGAATCTTCAAAGATATTATATGTGATTCAGTTCAAAATGGTCACATAATGTTACTTGATGGGGTTAAGAAAATAAGCAAAACTGAATTGAATCAAGCTAAACTTACTAATAAATCAGATGCATTTCCATTTAATTGGAATAATATGAATGATTTAGAAAACAAAAAGAAAAGACTAGTGTTTAACAAAGCATTGTAGGATACATGTTTTAAAAATGGTGGGGTGTGGAAGGAGAGGAGGGAGGGGAAACTGGGATTGGAATATAAAAAATAAATTAATAAAATTCTTTTAAAAAATAGAGATTTGTTACACAAATAATAAAAACCCAGAGACTGATATTGGGGTTCATGCTTCAAGCTGAAGATCAGAGAAGCAAAGTACCACACCACAAGCTTCTACCTCTACCACAGGTGGAAAGGGCTGTCCTATTCTCGGAGTGGCTGGAGAATAAATCTCTAAGACTAACTTTGCTTCTTCCTTTTATACCTCTCAAATCCTGGGATTAGAGGTATGTGATTCCAATTGCTGATATCACCTGTGAGCTCTTTCTCTTTAGGACTGGATTGATTTCATGCAGCTCAGTGTGGCCTTGAACTAACAGAGATCCATCTGCCCATCTTCTAATTCCTGAGGTTAAAGGTGTGTGCCACCACCACATAGCTCTGTGGCTATCTAGTACAACTGTTGGGAATAAAGGTGTCTATCACCACTGGCTGACATGCATGGCTTGTGGCTAGTATTACGTTTTGATCCCCCATGGCTTTATTAAATCATAAACAATATATCACAACAGAGATTAAAATGGATATACCCATAGATAAGTTTAGTCCTCACCCCTCATCAAGGAAACTTCACAACAGAGGGAGAACATTAAAGGAAACCAAAACCAGTAAAATAGAAATTGTAGAACCCTGTTCCAACTGATATATCTACAATGCAACTCCTACACAGGGATCATTGTGGAAACAGATGAGGAAAGATGTAAGAGCAAGAGGAACAAGGAGTTTCTATAAGATCGTGTCTACCAGTAATGTCAGAATCCACACATACAAAGTATCACCACTATGATTCCCCAAACATGAGCTACTTGAACAAAGACAACAATAATAGATATGGGGGCAGCTCATGAGTCTTCTACCATACACAAAGAACCATGAGCAATTAAGAGAGCAAGAGACATAGTTGTCCCCAGGTAAGAATACACCAATTGTCTATGAAATACCAAATGGTCAGCTCCAAAACAGACATATAAATAGTACCATAAAGACTCAGAAGGTGGCTATGGTGATATTTTTTTATTATATAACAAGTAAAGCTTGCCTGAAGATCAGAGTGCAAAGCTAGCCACAGTAGCTAGCCAGACATAAAGGCCAGGAAGTGGTGGCACACAACTTTAATTCCAGTACTCATGAGACATAGGCAGATGGATCTGTATGAGTTGAATGGCCACCCTGGGCTACATGAGAGTGAATCAGACTAAAAGAGAAACACAGCTCACACCTTTGATCCCAGCCCTTGGGATCACACACCTTTAATCCAAGCATTAGGGAGGTGGAGACAGTAGTGATGTGGCTGGGAAGAGAGAGGAATATAAGGTAGGAGGAACTTAATGAGTCTGAGGTTTAGTGAAGAGCAGTGAGTCTGAAGAGCAGTGCTGTTGGGAGCAGTCTGAGGTACAATGCATAGCCACTGGTTTGAGCATTGGTGGAGGTAAGAACTCTTTAGTAGCTGGCTCTTTTGTTTCTCTGATCTTCAATATCTGTCTCTGGGATTTTATTATTAACAATTAGAATTCATGCTACAGATGCCTTTATGAATTCATGTAAATATAAGTATGTATGAACAAGTCATGAAAAAAGAGGTCACAGATTTGAAAAGAGATCAAGAAAGGGAATGAGGAGAGCAGGTTGGACAGAAGGGGGAAATGATGTAATTATATCATAACCTCAAAATGAAAAATAATTATAGGAAGGGAAAGAATAACAAATAAAGACCCAGTGAGTTCCATAAGGTGAGTAACAAGCACTCATCAACATCCAACCAAATAAATAAATAAATAAATAAATAAATAAATAAATAAATAACACAGTTTTATATGCATGAAACATGAAAGATGACACCACTATACTTTTATTAGAACAAATATGTAAGTTCCATATCCTTATGTGATGTGTAACAAACATAGAAAAGAATTCTGTAGAGGCCAGTGACAAATACATGTAAAGACTTAAAGAAAATCACATTTGCAATTAACATCACCACATCTGTGCAAATACATAACTAAAATAGAAAGAGTCCCACTTACAGATTATATAAATTATATTGTGAAATATATGTAGAAAGTCCAATCTTAGTCTTCTGAAAATTCCAGTAGCATTGTTAAAAAAGTATAAAAATCTAAATCAGAAATTTGTATGCACTCGAAATAACCAGTTTTAAATAAAAGGAAAAAATAGCAGACATCCAATTAATAGATTGTAAAATATGAAACATAGCTATAATAACTACAGCAGCATGACATTGTAACGGAAACAGATATTTAGGCCACCATACTATAACGAAGGAATCTAGAATCAAAAATGAAACTCTTCTAATAATATTTCTAGGTTTTGTGTGAATAATATGACCTTTCTAAAAGAAAATAATTAATTTCTGAAAGAAAATAATTCTAAACTGAATTTACTATACAAATAAGGTCATTCTTCACACATAAAGTGAAAATAAAACCTTTGAAAGCCAAGAAAAAAAGTAAATAAATTAAAGCTACCTGTCTAACCTTATTAAAAATGCTTACAGGGTGAAAAAAACCCACCATTATGAAGACACAAAAAGCCAAAATCACACTAGAGGAACAAGTATTCAAAGGGAAAAATAGAATTTGAATCATTACTAGCATAAGAATCAAACTACAGAGATGAAAAAGAGAAGACAAATAGAGGCAATATTCAAAAAACTCTATAATAGGATGGGAGCGAAAAGAAACAGGGATTTCTGTGCAAAATAAGATTATTTCTAATTTAAATCAAAATTTATGTACAAAAAGAAAATCAATAAAGTAACATAAACCTGAATATAGAGATATACCTAGGTAATTGAAGATACAGGTTCATCAAATGGATGGCACAAATCACTCAACAATAAGCTACCTAGAAGAAACTCAGTTCTTTAGTAAGAAATGCAAAACCTTAGCACAAAATGGCAAAGATGGATATTTCAAGAAAAATGAATCAGGAATTTTCTGTCACAAAGACCTATAGAATTTAGAACTGTAGATAAAATTTTGTTATATCCAATAGCAGCAGAATTTTAAATTTCAAAAGAGGTGTGTGTGTGTGTGTGTGTGTGTGTGTGTGTGTGTGTGTGTGTGTGTGTGTGTGTCTAGGTGACACAAGAGTGCATAGATGTCAGAGGACAATGTCTTGGAAGTAGTTCTCTCTTTCTGCTATACCCTCTTAATCTTCTTGCTGGCTACAGAACACAGGTTTATAAAAGTACCTAACATGTGAGCAGAGCATATATATTAAGCTAGAAGTTATAAAATGTCTTAATAATTTCACAAAAATGGATCATAAACTTTATTTTCCTGTTTACAATGAGTAAAACTAGACTTGAAGTACTAGGAAATTTTAGATATAAGAATACAAACAAAATTACTAGCAGCCAAAAAGGCAGAAATACCAAGATGGATATTCATAGCAATGGCTATAATCTTAGTTTGCTATCTATTGTTATGATAAAGCACTGACCAAAATCAAACTATAAAGGAAAGGGTTAATTCAGATTTTAGATCATAGTTCTTCAAAAAGTGAAGTCAAGGAACTCAAGGAATTCAAGGCAGGAACCTAGAGACAGGAGCTGAAATGTAAACCATGGAGGCGTGATGCTTTTGGTTTAGTTAGTTTTCTTGCACAACCCATGATCACTGCCCACAGGCAGCATCACACACAACAGGCTATGCCTTTCCACATTAATAGATAAAAAGCCACACAGGAATAATCACAGTCCAATCTGAAGAAGGCAATTACTCCATTTATATATCTTTCCTCCAGGTGACTATAGTTTGTGTCAAGTTGACTAAAAGCTTACCAGAAAAAATGCCTACAAATAAAGAAAATATGATAATCTCAAATGACCTAATTGTTCATTTCAAGGACTTAGAAAATAAGAAGAAACCAAACATGTCAAAAATGAAAGAAATAACAGATACCAGAGAAAACATAAATGAAATATTGAGCAACTGATGCAACAAAGTGTAGGCTATTTGAAATGATAAGATTAAATATTGGACTGAAAACAAATAGACATTGCCAAAATAAATAAAATCAAAGAAAATAGCAATCTATAACCAATCAGTAGAATTACAAATAATGAGTAGAATTCTTAGGGATTCTACGTAAACAGTAGAATATTTATCTAACATTCACAAGGTATTGTGTTGTGAGTGAAAATAAATGACTTCTATGGATTAGCATTATGAAAATCTACATTATCACAGTTAAACAAACTGAAGAACTTAGGTGAAATGGATAACTTTTCAGAAAGGAAAGATATGACTGCCAACACTGAATATGGGAACACATACCAATCAGGACAGACCTATAACAATGAGATTGAGTACAAAAAATAACATTATCCATTGAAGAAAAGCCCCACCTGAATGACTATGTGTTGAATTTTAACAAAATTTTATTCATTTTATTTTATGTGTATGGGTGTTTTGGCTGCATATGTAATGGACACCACATATGTTCAGTGACCAAAATGACCAGTAGAGTGTATCAGGTACACTGGGACTAGAGTAACACACCCTTGTGACCTGACATGTGACATCCTCTGGAAGATCAGAAAAGGAGCCATCACTCCAGTCATCTTTAGCAAAATTGTAATAACAATTTTCAAACTTCCACAAGACAAAAGGGACAGGTTCTGGTGAGAGGAGTGTGAAAGACTTCTTTTGTGAAGACAGAACAGTTTGTTACCAAAATAAGACAAAGATGTAACAAATCAATAAGTTATAAACCAACATAAGTGTGAACATAGATTTAAAAATTCTTGACACAATGGAAGAAAATCAAATGTGAAAGAATATCATGGAAGTCATTAACCATTAACATGTAGGTTTTATTTCAAGGATTACAGCAGACTTCAACATAGGCAAGTCAATTCTTAAGATATATCACATTAACAGATAAAGAGTAAGAATAATATAGCCATGTCAATAGACACAGAAAATGCCTTATATTCAGTTCAGCATCATTCTACACTAAGAAGAAAAGAGTTCAAGACATTCATTATGAAGAAAGTTGACCAGAGCTAGAGATGACAAAGTGTGGTGTTTTGGGGGAAGGAAATTCAAAGTGAGCATTAGGTATTCTGATAAAAAATTTGTAACAGTGAGAATAAATACATAAATAGGCTGTATGTATCTACTCTGTAATATGCATGCAGTTCAAAGCATCATATTCTACAAGATAAAAACATACAACATGCTCAGCCAATTTAAAAGTAATGTTACATTTTTCTACATGGGAATAATTGCATGGAAAGTCACAAAACTCTTCCTTAGAATCCATAAAGTCCCATGCTTTCATTTGAGAGAGGCAATGCATGGTCTGATGAGGATAGTGATCAAATGGCAATTTTAGAGATGATGTTCCAGTTCTGCTGAACAATAGCAGCATGAAAAGTGTTTGCAGAGACAATACTGCACTATGTGGAGTCTAAAGAAAGAGCATCAGGATTAAAAGAGGAATATAAAGTCGAAAGGAAGCATACTTTGTAAATCAATTATTTCTCACAGCACATTTACTCATTTTAAGAACATATACCTGGTAACTGCACCATTATGTATCTTAATTTATCTCTCTTATGCAGTGTAATTTCTCCAGCTATAATTTAAAATTTAATTATGTTCTTAATTAGCCATTTCTGCTCAAGGAGTGATATGCCCCCAGAGTGGCAGAATACAATTATTCACTCACCAACTTCATATTGAAACATATTACATGTGCTACCAGCTCTCCTTGGCTGAAGAAATGACTTCCAGCTGGGGGCATATAAAGACTTCAGTGGAGAGTGCATGGAAATTGACCTTGACAGATGGATAAGAAATAAGCAAAATGATGACTGTGTGTCCCTACAGTGTGTTATTCTGCGAAATCAGCAGTGGACCCTACAAATTGTGCATTATTTCATTCTCCTGGAATAAGCAACTTCTCTTGAGATGCTATCTACTTTTATTTATACACCAGGAGCAAACATTCCATGTTAACTTGTAGAATGCTTTATCTGGTCAGAGTTCCTGTTTTGGAGTGCATCCTTTATTCTGTCATCACCACTTCAACACCTAGACATCTTTTGGTTCTATAAATACTGGGTCAATTAAGTTTCACCATCTTAGTTGGTCTCTCTTTAATAAACTAAATTAAATCTATGGTATAAATTCATTTTAGTTTGTTAGGAGATTCCCACATGCAACTTAATAAAATTACATCGACAGTCCATGTAATTTTAAATGAGCAAGAGCAATTCAGGCAGGGAATAAGGAATGGTAAAATGCCAAGCCGATGTGTATAAGAAATAACAAGCATTCTTCTTCAGGTGGACTTCCAGTTATGCCAGTACCATTTGTTAAAGATGGTTTTTTTTTCCATTGTACAGCTTTGGCTTCTTTGTCAAAAACTGGGTGTTCATAGGTATGATAGGTATGTCGACTAATGTCGGGGTCTTCAATTTAATTCTATTGATCCACGTGTCTGTTTTTACGCCAATAGCAAGCTGTTTTCATTACTATAGCTCTATTGTAGAGTTTGAAGTCAGTGATGGTGATGCCTCGAGAAGTTCCTTTATTATATTGTTTTGGTTATCCTGTTTTTTTTTTTTTTTGTTTGTTTTTCCATATGAAGTTGAACATTGTTTGTTAGAGGTCTGTGAAGAATTGTGCTGGAATTTTGATGGAGATTTCATTGAACCTGTAGATTGCATTTTAGTATGTTGATCTTAGTTCTCCAAGAACGTGGGAGATCTAGGTAAAAATGAGGACCCTAAGAGAGAAATAAATGGAGGGCACCAGGAAGGGAAAATAGTTAAAATCTCAGTGGTAGGTATGAAGAGATGGCATAGAAGTCAAGGGCACTGGCTACTCTTCCCCAAGTCCTGAGTTTGATTCCCAGCAACCACATTGTGGGTCACAACCATCTGTAATGAGATCTGATGACTTCTTCTGGCATGCAGGCAGAACATTGTATACAGGATAAACAAATCTAAAAAAATAAAATAAACTTAGATGTAAACTGGGAAGGGGGGAGAAGAGAGTTCAATGATGCATAACCAAAAACTAGGCTTAGCTCCTGGAGTCCAGTCAAGGATATGTAGAAGAGATCACATGAGCAAGGGGTGTCAAGATCATCATGGGGACAACCAGAGTCAGCCAATCCTAGCTAGCAGTAGCTCATGGACTCTGGACTGACACTTGGGAAACCTCCATGGGATTGAATTAGGTCCTCTGGATTTGGGTGAAGGTTATGGTTATGGGCCTTGATCTGGTTTTTGTTTGTTTGTTTTTTGTTTGTTTGTTTTGTTTTTGGTAGTAGGCTCTGACAGTGGAACCAGGACCTATCCTGGGTACATGAACTGGCTTTTTGGAGCACATTACCTTGTAATGGAATAAATTGTTCAGTTTGATTCGTGGGGAGGGGCTTGGTCCTGCTTCAACTTGGTATCCCAGTCTTTAGTGACTCCCCAAGGGAGGCATTATCATCTCTGAGAAGTAGATGAGGACATGGAATGGGAGGAGGTAGGGAGGAGGGAGAATAAGAGGTGGGGGGAAATACTGGGTTTGGAATGTAAAAATAGTAAAAAATTAAAACAGAATTTAAAAAAGAAATAACTATTACATGTTGCTTTAGTCTGGTAAACTTTAATCAGTGTTTGTCCAAAGGAAGCGACAAAGAATGTTCTCCAATAGACAAACATAACAACACTTCCAGGGAGAGCAATTCCATAAACACAATCCTAGGTTGAGTTAGAATGGTTGAGCATATATTAGCATTATTCTTCAACTAAAATAAGAGTGAAATATTATTTTAAAGCCCTTAGATGACTGATAAAAGCATTCTGTTTTGTTTAACCTCTTATAAAGCTAGGGCAGAAGTGTATATAAGCACCATGTCCCTTGTGAGCTGAATAGAGCTCTATCAACTGAATTAAAAGATTTTTTATTTTATCTCTCATTTTAATTTATCTCTCATTACCACTGCTTGCATTGACAGCTTGTTAATCTTTTTAGAGCTATGCCTATGTATCGATGACTTTTTCAGCAAACCAAAATTTATCTTAGTTTACTATGAGAAGAGACCAAGAAGTGATTTTCTTTAACACATTTTATGGTTAGAATAAGCAGTGAGGGTGGATGGGGGAAACCATTGTTCTTAAAACACGATATATGAACCTGTGAAAGTCAAAACAGCGATATTCTTTCCTTTCTTTTCTTTTAATAACAAGATTCAGCTGGTCCTTAGCAGTGTGACTCTTCTGAGCTGTTGGGGTTTTGCTACACTGAATCATGCTCCCCCAGAGCCCTGTTTTGTAAGCAGAAGCCACTAATAAAAGCAATCTTAATGGATGATTTGGGTGTTCCTTGCAGTGCACCTGTATCCTCAGCAGCCATCTCTGAGCAGCTCCAAGCTGGGTAGCCTCTGCTGTGTGCCTTCAGGTGTCATTAACGGATCATTGAGTCAACAGATCATGACAGCTCCTTTGGAAAACTCTAGCTCCAAGTCCCCTCTCTCTGCCCAGGGAGTTACACTGAGGCTTTAACAGCCCGCAGTGTGACTTAAAGAAATTCAAGAGGAAAACAGGATGTGTTTCAACTAGGTCTAAATAATAGAGCATCTAAAGTGCACAGACATTTTAAATATGGGCTCCTGGGGAACAGAAAACTATTCAGAAACACACTTTAGGATAGTCTTAAACATAAATGTGTACCCTTAATAAATAAGTTCCCTTCAGGAGTCAGTTTTCTCTAAATGCTTACAATTTCAAACATCCTTCTTCTCATTCTCTGAGATGCAATACATACACACTTAACTGTTTTGGTCTAAACTCACTTTGTGTAGATTTTCTTGCCACTATTTTCATCACTTCAGCTGGAGTCTTAAAAGGTCTTGCACGAAATGTTTGTGATGAGTTTACTTAGGTATGGCTAACATTTTAACATGGAGAAATTAAACAAAGGAATCAATTATTTGCCATCCTACTGATGTGTCAGTCACCTTCCAAATGTTTGCTGTTTGAGGACAGATCTGAAAGAACTGGAGATAGAGAACTTGACTGAATCCTTAGGGAAGGTTAACTGTTTATGCAACACAATTATTTTCTTATTTAAGAAAACTACTGGTTCTAGATACTGCTGTTCATAACAGCTGACTTTTGACAGCCATGATTTTGTACCTACCAGAGTATGTTATTAAAATAACATCACGATTATTTGTATACCCCAAATAACTTCAACAATACATACATACATCATATCTACATTTTGTAAATAGGAAAAAGGTAAAGAAAGATGATATCTGATCTTATACTTCCTCAAGAGTTCCTTTGTGGGCAGAAGTGTGTCTGGATGTTGTACATAGATTCCTTTGTGTGTGTACACTTCTGTGGAGGCAGAGGTCAACATTTTGTCTTTTTCTAGAGATACTGCCTCCATTTATTTGTATTATGAGATATGGTCTCTCACTGTCCTCAACTCACCAGGAAGCCTACGATGACTGTGCAGGAAGCATCAGGGATTCACTTTTGTGTACCTCACTTGTACTGTGAAGATAAGCACACCTCCATGCCCATCATTCTATGTGGGCTTTTGGGACTGAGCTGAAGTCCTGTTTGCAGATCAACAGCTTTACTGACTGAGACTCACCCTCCAGCTCTCTTACAAGTTCCTAGCTAGTATTTGTGACACTGAAATTCTTGATCTAGAATCCTACTCACTTTAGCTTATTCCTCTTTTGTTCCCTGCTTGGAAGCAGCAGTTCTCAAATTTGTGCCTGTCCAAATTACTATCAATTGTAGGCTTTGCTAGTCCAAGGCTGTTGGGGCCTATCAAGAGTGGGTGTGGCCAATAGCTGGTGGAGAAATACCACTTTCTTAGGAAGGAGGATGAGGAAGGAGCAATAGGCCCAGGATTTCAGCAATTTACAACACAATGTGGACATTGTCTCAGAGAGCAAGGGTAAGTGGCTGTGGTGGTAGGGGGGTTGCATTGTTAATCAACTTTCACTTGGAGAACAATCACTTCCAAGCTGTGTGTGTTCAAGTATTCCAGCATCCTGTTCAGACCAGCCCAGTGTCCTGCTTTGCAGCAGTCATAGCAGTCTTGTCTCTTATGGACTGAAGTGTCTGTTCTGCCTCCACATATAGGGAGACTTACTCTTGGAAGCTAGGTTTAAGCAATCCCTTTAAATATTTACAAGAACTTTCCAAAACTTTCTAATCAGTCAAAGGAAGAGCATAACAGTTGAGAATAAAGAAGTTTATGCTTCCTTTATAATTGATGTTTTGATATGTTTGTTCTTATTCTAATAAAGGATACTGTTAGCTTATAAATATCAATAAAAATCTATAGAGTGTGGATAAGGCTCAAGGAAATTACAATTAAACTTAAGACAACACATTATTTTGAGATGCTGGGAGTAGTACCCAGGGCCATGCAGGTACTATGCAAGTACTCTGTCACTAAGCTACATACCCATTACTTACGTAACACTTTGGAGATAGTATTAATCTTCCCAAGAGGATTGTAATTCAGCTGACCCTTCATCTGTAACACTAGGGACCTTAGTAAGTGGGATTGGTCTACAGATTTGAACTAAATGTTTCAGAAGGTATCCTTAAATGCTACATACATCTGAATTCTATTTCTATCAATGTAACATTTTCAAGTGACATGATGTTTAATCCTTTTATAGAGTGGTTAGCAATTCTCTCCAAGTATGAAAACTGAAAATAAATTAGCACACTTTGTGATAGTTATGATATACTTAAAATCATTTTTCTGGATGGTTGTTGCCTCTGACATAAACAGAAATGGGTATTCTCTCAGCAGTCAGTTAGGGTGACATTTTGAACAGTGTGTGCTTCACAGTGAATACATTGGATCACACTAACTTGTGTGAACATTATATTTTTTCTTATTAAGTTAGTTACACTGAAGTATATGTAAGAACGATTTAAGATGCGATTTTCTTGTGATATTTCTTTCAATGAACTGAAACATCAAAAACATAAATTTTGTTCTTCATTTTACTTCAACTTACAATGAATTGAGCTGTTTGAGAGTCTCACAGAGGACTGGGTTTAGTTCCTAATACACTGATTTGGTGTTTCTCATCTTTCTATAATTCCAGCTACATGGAATATAATACCCTCTTCTGGGTGGAGCTAGCATCTGTATGTACATGGTATACAACTCATGCAGGCACACACACACACACACACACACACACACACACACACACACACACACTCACTTAAATTATCTTTAAAAAGAATTTATTGGTTGAATTTATATCTTAACACATTCATTAAATAAGTACCTGTATATATTTTAGTATTATCTAATATGCTATAATATTAATTCTTATGGATTTTATTTTTAAATTGACAAAACTATTTCCCTCATTTTTAAATGTTAATTTAACATTAAAGGGAAATTGTGGATTTAATTGTTTTGTTTTCACTACAATCTTTGTAACTGTGAAGTTGTTGAAAAAGTTTAAAGTTAAACATTTTTCAAGCTTTTTCATTTTGATTTGTTTTCTGTTCCTTTCCATTTCTCCACCTCTATTAACACAACTTTAGATAAAACTAAACTTGATGTTCAGTATATAATAGCCACACTATTTCATTTGCTGTCTGGTACCATACTACTATTGTTTTGCAGGATTATTTTATAATGCTTGAATATGCACTATACACACTTCATGGATTTCAGTTCATCATCGGTAAATAAATAACTAGCTCTAGTTCCTACTTTCCCTTCAGTTGCATCTAGCTTAGCTTAAGCCACAGAGTAGACTAAAATCTTCATAATTTAATTATAGAGCACACAGAAACCTCTACAAAGAGCTCATAGAATCCAATGTATATGCAAGTACCACTGTAGAAAATTAACTTAAATGTCATCACTACAGTATCTTCATGTAACTATTCACTGTATTAAATTCAGGCTGTGTAGCCTAGCCTTCAAAGAGCTAAGGTTGTGGGTTTGGGCTACCATCATGCATATCCCCTTTAGGAGTCATTGGTGTGTTGATGATGAATTATTTCAGGTTTTGTATTTCTTAAAAATCTCTTTACTTGATCAACCTTGTATTTTTAAAATGATAATTTTACTATGTATAAGGTCCCAGCTCTGCAAATAACATTTTTTGATGCTTTGGAGATGTCAAATGTCAGCCACATATTTGTCTCTCTGTTTCATGCCCTCTTTTTCAAATCCATCATCTCATATGATTTACTTCCTTTAATGAATTTGATAATATAATTGTTCATATAGTTTTTCATATTCATGTATGTAGCTATACCATTTGAATTGTCACATAGATCTGTAAAGTTCTTTCACCTAATTAAAAAACATTCTGTTATTTATTTGACATAGCTTCTATTATATCTTCAAGTCCAATGATATTTTCTTCTAGTTCTTTCGTTGCTTATCATTAGACTAATCAAGTTCATGCATTTCAACTAAATGCTTTAGTCTTTATCCCTGGAAGCTTGAATTGTGTACATGTTCTATATTCTTGTTGACATTTTAGACATGTGGCATTCAGTTACAAAGACTTTATACCTGTTAATCATTACTTTCTCATTTCTGGGTTGTATTAAATTTATTAGTGTTTTTGTTACATCATAGATTATATTTTGTTTCTGTATTTCTGGTAATCTCTGAGTTGAAAAATGTTGAATGTTATTTTTAAAATTATTTTCTTAATTCTATAAATTCATACAATATGTAAACATTCAGGAGGAATGGACTAAATAGTAGTTAAATATAGTACTATTTAATTTGAAATATTATTTTCCAAAGATCTGGAAGAATACTCTTAAAAATTCTTATAAACTTTCTATTTCTTGTGGTCCCTGCTGAAGTCTCCCTTGTTTCTCCTCATCTTCTTCCTTTTCCTCCTTCTTTTCCTTGTTTTTATTTTGAGGAAACCTCACTGTGTTTCCTAGACTAGCTTAATTCGAATTCTTCCTGCCTCAACTGTCCAAGTAATGAGATTACAAGCATACACCCCATGCAACTTTTCCATTTCATTCTATTCAAGCAAACAAGGAATATTTTCCTTCTGATTCTGATGCATCTAAAATATAAGATAGGTGCTAACCATATAACTTCCATGTCTTAATAAATTGAACAGTGTTTGGAACAATTCGTTGATTAAATTTGACATTACTTTTCAGAATTCAGCGACAGTTTTATATGCACTCCACTAAAAGGTTAGTTTATTGGAATTTTAGAGAGATAGTAATTTAAATGTATCTTTTCTGGCAGGGTTCTTGCCATTTATACTGATTATAATTTGCAGGAGCAAATTTCAAATTGAAAATCAAGGAAAGTCACGCACCATGGTTAATTGTGAACGCCGAACTTCTAACATATTTTATCGTAGCTGATTAGGAAATCTGCCTCTTCAAATTAGACATCACTTCGTAGTGCTAAAGAGACAGTGATGAGGGATAGAATGTTCACCTATTGTCCTTCCCTTTTCCAGCTTCCCCTGGACGTTATCAGCATTCCCATTGCTGCCTATCGTCCAAAGATTTATATTCTAAGCAAAAGGAAAACAAGGAGATATTTAGATATGTAAGGATGGAGACACGAAAAGAGTGAGGTAGGTGTACTGAAGGAGGAAAGGTGGGGACCACTGACACATTATAAGAGGCTGGCTTAGCTTTCCCAAAATGATGTTCTCATGGTGTACAAGCCAACCTGAAGACACCTGTACAAGATGCTGCCCTGTAGTCTAAGATAAAGTCTTTTCTAATTAAATGCACATTATCCTACAAAAATAGGTCCTGCAAAGTTTTCCTAGAGACTAGGAGATGTGCTTTGGGAGGCTTAACAGTGTCAAGAATAATTGAATGTTTTCATCTCAAGAGTCAGACAGTACACGACTATGTGCAATGCTCTCACTTTATGGTTATGTGATGGTTATTTTAAACTAAGCTTATATCAAAAGAAACAAGTTTACTCTAAATCATTTTAAGGGTGTATGTCAGCAATATTAAAGATACTATATGTCTATGGAAGCATGGTCACCATCTGGCTACAAAATTCTTTTGGGTTTAAAAAGCTAAATCTCCATCTTCATTAAACCATGATTCTTCATTTTTCCCCTCCCAAGCCTCTGCCAAACATGGTACTGCTTTTGTGTTTTATGAATCCGAGTAGTCTAGCTACTATATGCAGATGAAATCATATATTTGTTGTTTTATGCCAGGCTTATTTTACTAGAATACTCTCTACAAATTCCATCCATGCTATAGCAGGATTAAGTGTTTTTTTTTTTTTTTTTATTTTAAGACTGAATACTTTCCCTTATCTTTAACAGTTGTTTTGCATGTCCATTTATCATTGATGATACTGGGGTTGGTGTTATGTATAGACTATTATGAATCTTGCTGCTTTAATTATGGCTATACATTTCTTCATGGCCATCTCCTTAGATATCTTTTACCTATACCTGGAAGTAAGGAACTGCATTATACACAATCCCCATTTTAAATTATTTAAGAAGCGAAATATTGATCCCACAATGAACTTACATTTTTAATATTTACACAAATAGTGCACAAAGCTTCTGCATACTCTCTATCTTCACACGTAATTCTCTTTTTCTGTATTTTTAATGTTTCCTGTCCTCTGTTTTTGGCGATTTTATTGTGTTTTGGAGATTCACATCATACTAAAGAGAGTACAGATCATTGAATTTTTGCATATCATTACATTAGATAAACACTTCTATTTATTGTTGAATCCTTCTGGACTTTTGACAGAACCTAATCAATATAATAACAGTAAATATACCTGATATTCCATTTTAGAACTTCAAGATCATTTGAAGTTTATGGAGTGTTTTCTGTCTTCAATAGTAGCTGTTTTACCAAAAGAATTGATTCTACCTGTCATGGCATTTTTTTTTAATTTGGTCAGTTTGGAAAAAATTGTCATACTTATTGTAATTGTATATAGATTGTAGCTACCTTTACCGAATGCTTTATTTTTAATATTAGTGTAGATATGCACTGAGTGATTATTGTTAAGAACGTATACAATATTACTGATACCAAGTAAGACAATTTACTTGGTATTTCTATAGGTTTTACTTTTAGGTTTTTCAAAACAAATGTGCATTTCCAAAGATGATCATCAATAAGATATATAATAAAATAAAAAGTAGAAAAATATTCCATTTTCTCCATTCTATTCCTTAACTTGATGTTGTTAAATTCTATAAACATTAAGATACAAACAAATAATGTCTATGCAAAGTAATATATCAGAACTCAGAAAAATTCCCAATATCCCCAATTTACTGTATAATTCTCACATGACCCTAAACATAAATTAGTTTGAGGTAATATACTCAAACAAAAAAATTTTGTTATAACCTTAGAAACTTAATCAAGTGGCTGGGCCTTGGTGGCCCAAGCATTTAATCCCAGAACTCTGGAGGCAGAGGCAGGTGGATCTCTGTGAGTTCGAGGCCAGCCTGGTCTCCAGAGCAAGTGTCAGGATAGGATCCAAAGCTATACAGAGAAACCCTGTCTCAAAAAACCAAAAAAAAAAAAAAAAAGAAAAAAAAGAAAAAAAAAGAAACTGAATCAAGTAAGCTAGTGAACTAACACAATAAATCAGCAAAAAACATTTTAAAACAGAAATTTAGTGTTAAATATTTGAACTCTGATATTTAAATGGGTGTAACCTAAAAAGGAAAAATGTCACTTCAAAACCAAAGAAATAAAAAATAAGCAATCATAATAACTTAAATTTATTATTTAAAATTGTACCAATTGACCCATCAAGAAGAACACCTTTTTGGAACATCTGATCAAATTGACAAGTAAGTGTGTGGACTTATGGAGAGTTATATGAAGTTTTAAGCAATGTATACTTTGCCGAAATTCAGAAAACTAATTAGCATGCTATAACCTAGGCAACTTACCATATGAGTTTGTGTTTTTATATGCGTGTCTGTATGTGCATGTGTCTCTGTGAATCTGTGTCTGTGTGTGTGTGTGTGTGTGTGTGTGTGTGTGTGTGTGTGTGAGTGTGTGTTTATATGTTTATGTGTCTATCTTTTTGTGTGTTTATGGGTCTGTATGTGTCTTTATGTGTGTGTTAAGAGTATGTGTGCCTTTGTATTTTTGTCTGTTTGTATGTCTCAGTGTGAGTGTTGCTGTGTATCTGTGTGTCTGTGTGCATGTATGTGAATGCCTGTGTGTGTCAAGAATGTTAAAATTCTATTTTGGTGGTTTTGAAGGATATGATATATAATTATCAATTGTGGTCTTCAATCAATGTCACAGATTACTGTAGTTATTCTGTCTAATTGAAACTTTACTTCCATTTTCTTTTCTTCACTCTTCTTCCTCCTAGGCCCATCCACCTCGTTGTTAGTATATTTCTCTTATCTGTTTCATTAGACGGTTTTAAGTGAAATTGTACAATTAGACTTTTACTGCTAAGCTTATTGTAGTCAGCATAATGCCCTTTGTCTCTAAAAACAGTATTAAAATGTATATGTGTGCATAATGTATATTCATTATACATATAAACATATATATGTACATTATAATATATGTAATTTGTATATTTGAGTAGAATAAGATCCAAAAGTGAAATTAATGTATTTATTTATCATTTTCAAGAATGATATCACTCTGGAGAATTAGCTAAAATACAATAGGTCACTGCCTTAAACAGCCTGATCACAAAACCTTACAACTGTCAACTACAATATGCTTTAAAAAAAAAAAAAAGAACTCACCTCACTGCCATAGATACTTCTGTAAAATCTTGCTTGCTTGCAAATCTTACATTATGGTTTTAGAAAATAAAATGAGAATAAATGCTGGACTTAATACCAAGGCCATTCAGGAACTACCTTGTCTTTGGTACACCAGTGAATACATTTCTTTTTGTTCACTCACAAATATACCAGAGTGATTATTCCAGGGAGATTGCTATAACACTTCCATGGACCATATGTAGATGACATGTCTTTCAATATACACACAATGAATGGGAGAGTCACATGGTAACCCTGCATTTAGATTAGTTTATATCTAGCCTAATGGTGTCTGAATTTCTCTTTTCTCTACATTCTTGTCCATGTGAAACATTATTATTTTTAGTGTATTTATCCAAACAGGAATGAGGTGATCCACCACTGTGGTTTCGATAGCAGTGGGATATTTTTTCACATTTGCTGGTCATTTCTGTCGTATTTTCTAAGAATCCTTTATTAATATGTTTTCCCAGTTTTTAAGTAGCTGTTATTTTTCTTTGCAATGAGGTAATTTTAAATATGTCTACATTATCCTCTTATCAGATGAAAAGTATTTCTTTAGTAAATTGATTAAACTTCCTTGTAGAACCATAATTATTAAGAAGAAGAGTCTAGAAATCGAGTTACATTTTTGTATAAGAGCAGGATATTCGCACTTACATAAACCATCTATACAATAAAAGTACCATTTCAGAGACCCATGCAATTATTTGTCTCATTTTTTTAGAAAATGAAGGCCATACTCAAAGAATTTAAATAATATATCCATAGTCACAAATTAATATGACTAGAGGACAAAACAGGATCCAAACTCTTCAGGCAGGTTAGTAATTTTCTGTCACTTTCTATAGTGTAGACTAGTAGTTGCATAGAAAATTGCCTATGAATTTTTTGGTCATTTATGTACTAGTACACTCAATATAAAATTTCTAGATGACTGTCCCTTCAAATTTAGTTCCTTGTACTCTTTGATACCATCTGTGATTATATCAGCAGGTGTTAATTGTTCTTTTGATAATACCCAAACTAATCCTATTAAGGCTAACAGTGGGAGGGTGGCCTACCACATCATAGTATCAAGGTCCAAAACATAAAAGGAGATCTTATACCCATTTACACCTCCAAAGAATACACTTTTTAACTGTGATGAAATGGTCATTTCCCTAAAGATAGTCCAAGCATCTGCTTTTTATGTTCAATGAGTTTTTTCCCTATGAAATGGATTATTATAGATAAATCATTTGGAAAAAAAATCATTATACAATGTTATGTACAATTTATTTGCTATAAATGTATAATATGTCAGGCTTCTCTAATATGTAGATGGATGTAATTCTGTTGAAATTGGCATAAGCCAATTTAAAAGCAAGTTATTTGCTTTCACTTAATGACTTGTATGTTATAGTAAATATATGTAATCAATAGACAATTGTACCCTTTATTAAAAGCAAAATAAAATCAAAGGAATAAGCTTTATTGCACGCAACTGCATTTACTTTTAACACACAGCTACACATATCAATAATATTTAAAAATAATAATATAAAACTGCATAATTAAAAAAGAGTAAGATTTTGTTGATTTTGTTTTAAGGGCATATATATTATAATGACTTTTGGTAAAGAGTTTGAAGCTTGTAATAAATATTTTTAAAACTTTGATTACAAAATTTGACAATTTGGTATGAATTCTGAATTAATCATGTTCACAATTTTATATAACATAAAATAAAATGTAAATCTACATACACATATAGGTACTAATATGAATACAGACCATGTGACAGCAAATTGTAATACTTCTAAACTAGATTCATAGTTTTCTTTAGACTTAAATGACCTACATCTATTACATACTCATTGAAATCAAATCAAACTAACCCTAGAGCCTAGCAAATTGACCAGAGAACTAATCATGTGTTTTCTGATTACTAAATACTCCTAATAAGGAATAGTTAAAGCCTTGAGCTGAGAACTGAAGTGTGGAAACTAGCATTGCTTCTTAATTTGATGATAGGCACTAATTGAGGGTATGGTTCCAGTTAATGTTGAAGAGGAATTTCTACAAATATATGGATATTTGATACCATCATGTAATCCCTAAGGTAGATTCCCAGTGAAAAGCAACACAAGGTCCATCGCTACAATTTACCAAAACTAGTAGACAGACCCAATTTAATTTTTATTATTTTTAATCTTCTACTACAAAGCCTATAGCAGAGTCCATAGGATGTTTGCTTGCATTAGCTAACAAGAAGGATTACTCTATGCACACACACGATAGTACAATGTCCTTTGGGAATCTGTCTGGAATTTTTAAAGGCTATTGCCATCTTCCAAATGTAGTAATGCTAAAAGTAAGTAAAATAATTCCACTTTGGCTTATATGTTTTTAATCTTAGAACTAAAGTTAAAATGTAGTTCTGCAGCTGTCTGAGCTTGTGGGAGCACATGTACGCTGGACTAATAAATAGGAAGCTTCCAAAGGCTCAACCTAGGCCTTCAGCATGTATGTGACATTTGTGTAGCTTGGTCACTTTGTAGAGGTCCTAGCAGGGAGACCAGCACCTGATCCTGGAGCCTAACTGGCTTTTGGGAACAGGCCCTCATCCTCATGCTGGATTGCCTTGCCTAGCCTTGATGCAAGTGGAGGAGCTTGGTCCTCCCTTAACTTGATGTGCCAGGCTTTTTTCTGAGTAGTGGAGACTGAGGAAAATCAGAAGGGGACTGGATAGAGGGGAAGCAGGAATGGGGGCAGAGTGCTAGGAGGAGAGGAGAGAGGAGAAATGCTGCAATAAATCTTTCTGCCAAATGCCGCCTGAGCCCTACAGCCACGTGTGAGCTTTAAGCCAGCCGCCTGCCCGAGTTAGGCCCAAATGAATACACAGAAACTTGTATTAGGTACAATGCTGCTTTGCCAATGACTAGGATTCTTATCTGTTAGCTCAGTCTCAATTATCATACATCTATATATTTTATAAGACTTATCTTATCAGATGCCTTATTGGCATCCCTCCTTGCCGGTGGCTCACATCCTGCCGCTGGAGGAGGTGAACGGGGAAAAAAGGGACCCTTCCTGTTTCTTCTTCGCTTAAATGAGTCTCCTTGCTATTTCACTTCCTGCCTGGATCAGCACTTCTCTACTACATTTCGCAGAATCCTCTTTGACTCCTAGTTCCGTCTAACTTGCTGTCTCATTGGCCAAACAGTATTTTATTAAACAATCAATAAGAAAAACATACACAGTAGTACATTCCCCATCATCTCCTCTTTTCTGTCTAAATAAAAAGAAGGTTAACTTATCTTTTATAACTGAAGAAAACTATAACCATAACTATCTGTCTTCAACTCTATCAAAGACCACAGAAGGATAATATATAAACTCTAGTATTGACAGAGACATCTTGCTACCTGGACAGTCATCCAAAGTTCCTCTGTGACATTGGGGCATCCATCTTCAGCCTATAGGCTATAGTGTGTCTAGCATACTTCTCCATTTTAACAGGAACCCTTCAATACTGTCTTGTTTTGTAAGTTTAGCAGTCACTTTCTTGTGGGTTCTTTATGTCCAGTTTATACAGCAACAGTCAAGGCAAGAGCAGTTTCTTGCCCAAATGTCTAATCTTGCCATGTTGGAAGCAAACTCCATAACGAGTTTCTTCGATGCCTATCCTCCTTTCTGACATAATTGGTGTGCCAGGAGCAGTTGTCTTACTGCCAAGAAAAGCCCTAAACCATTTAAATGCCATATTTCTGTAGGTCTTTGAAAGGGTTGAAGAATACCTAACCATCTCAAATATATCTCTATATATCTAGAAAACCTAACTAACTTAATTATAAGTTCTGACTATTATAGGTAAAAGATCTGTATACACACAATACCTAAACAAGAGGAGACATATACATATTACAAAATTGACCTTAAAGTTGTATCAATGAATGAAAATCTATACCAATGTAAAGTATTCATTCCTATATCCTATTCCCCTCTTCTTTCTTTAAAAAAATTGACTATGATCATTATCATTTATATCTAACCCCATTTAAATGAAAACAAACATTTATAAACAATATTTGGGAATATGGGCGTCGTTCTTTCTAAACTGCTTCCTGCTGATTGGGGACGATGTTCATATACCATAGGGATCATGATAAAACATAGAAACCTGACCAAGTCCTTGTTTTTGTAGTCTGTAAGGCTGTATCGTCACAGCTTTAGGGGGTCTTGCTTGATCAAACCATATTAGTCTGGAAGGAATCCACAGCTTTTGATTTTCTGTGGAAATACAAGTAAAACCTTTATTTCTAAGTAGCCTGTCCTTAAACTAAAATCCTGAAGTTAGAGCATTTTTAAAATGTATAAGTTGGATTAATTTAGCAGCATTTATAATCAAGTGTATTTTAGCAGCAGTAAGTCTTTCCTCGGCAATGAAACAATTTAAAGACAACAATATGGCATAAAGTATCCAGATTCTCTGTGTATTTTTTATCTCTCTTTTTTTTTTTTACTATTCTAAAAATAGAATAGTATTTTTTTTTACTATTCTACTTTTTTACTATTCTACTTTTACTTCCTTTTGTTTCTTTTTTTTTTTTTTTTTTTTTTTTTCTGAGACAGGGTTTCTCTGTGGAAATCCGCCTGCCGCTGCTTCCTTTAGCAAATCCTACCTGCATTGTCTACCATAACCGGCTATTGTATTTCCTCCTCTTACTTTTTCTCTCACAAGCCTACATATATTTTTAAATGTAGTGTAAACCTTTAGAGGTTTTTCTTTATCTGGATCTGTCTTTATCATCTCAGAAGTGCCGAGTCTAAACCCCAGAAGTGCCAGGACGGCGCGAGCATATGGAAGTTGCTCCCATGCTGCTCAGCGGACCGAACCAACAGGGCAGGCTGTGGCGGGTGACAGGTTTACCTCTTTCTCTGGGAACCTTGGGGCATGGAGTGATCCTGCTCACTGACACCATTCTGCTGTGACAAATCTTTCTGCGAAATGCCGCCTGAGCCCTACAGCCACGTGTGAGCTTTAAGCCAGCAGCCTGCCCGAGTTAGGCCCAAATGAATACACAGAAACTTGTATTAGGTACAATGCTGTTTTGCCAATGACTAGGATTCTCATCTGTTAGCTCAGTCTCAATTATCATACATCTATATATTTTATAAGACTTATCTTATCAGATGCCTTATTGGCATCCCTCCTTGCTGGTGGCTCACATCCTGCCGCCGGAGGAGGTGAACGGGAAAAAAGGGACCCTTCCTGTTTCTCCTTCACTTAAATATGAGTCTCCTTGCTATTTCACTTCCTGCCTGGATCAGCACTTCTCTGCTACATTTCCCAGAATCCTCTTTGACGCCTAGTTCCATCTAACTTGCTGTCTCATTGGCCAAACAGTATTTTATTTAACAATCAATAAGAAAAACATACACAGTAGTACATTCCCCATCAGAGAAATTGCAGTAGGTATTAAATAAATGAAAACAATGTTATTTAAGTAAATAAATAAAATGTAGTCTTGATGTGCTATGACACAAGGAAAATTACACACAAACATACACATACACCTACATATATACATAAACACAAACATGGGCAAAGTAAGAAAAATCCATTGCAGATATTTCCCCAGTGACATGATTCCTACTTCCCTTCCCCAGCTATATCCATAGAATATTATTAGATATGGTACTTTCAGGACTCTACATGTTGAAAACTAATTGTCTTTGTTCTAGCCGTTTCCTTCTTCCACAGAGATATTTCAGTGATGACACTTAAAAAGTAACTTAGGAAAAATATTGGCAGTCGTCCTTGGTATACACAACAACAAAGCAACTATTCAAATCAAATGATAATAAAGCTCTGGTACTTCTTAAAGCACTTTCCTGTGCTGTAGTGTGTTACTTCACTGCAACCTTGGTTCTGAATGTGTACAGAGGTGTACTTGGCACTGTTTATGCAATACAAAAATTATCCACAAAACAGAACACTTTCTGAAAGTGTTGGCTCAGACTGGACATTATAAAATATTATAAATTGCAGTATTGTTTTACTGGACATACAAAGGTTTTGTTCTTTTATTTTCTATATTTTTTTCATCATTTATTTAGTATATGTCGGGGTGTGTATATAAAGTCTCTGTTGATGTCAGAGGACCATTTGTAAGAATGACACTTCTCCTTCCAACATGTGGTTTCTGAGATGGAACTAAGGGCAGCCTTGGCAGCATGAGTTTTTACCCATTGAATCACCTGGTTGTCCAAAATATCTGTTTTTATGGAAATATATGTCTTAATGGAAAAAGTGAATATTTTCTTGCTATTATTTTTTGCATATAAATATCACATTTGTGAATTTTTGGATTGCATTTGGCTACAATGTCTGAGTTTAAAAATTTCTACTTGAGTTGTGAACTTGGATTTCATAAAAATTTGTTAAATGAATTTGGCTTAGAATCAGAATGAACTTTCCAACAATTTCTGAAATGTCCCTAAAGATGCTTCTGCAGCTTTGGTACTTATGAAAAGTGGTGTTGTCAGCATTGTCAATAACAAAATCAAAATATTGATCAATTCTAAAAAATACTGAAGATGATCTCTATCACACAGTTTCAAACATTCAGCCATGATTTAATTGTTTTTATAAAAATAAGCACACACACACATCTAATTAGTATGTAAATCAGATGTCTTCTTCAACAAGTGGGAAAGTGACATGTATACCACAAAATTGTTTAAAAACATTTAATTCATATATGATGAGTATGTGTTTACTCGGAACCTACTTTATACACTTTTTACCTTATCATGTAAAAATTTCTTGAAAACTAATGATAAACATGTTCTAAGTGGGAAAAGATCAAAATTCCTGGTCTGTGGTAAAAGGAAGGTCTTCTCCCAAAGTCTGTTCCTGTCCCAGTCTACAATATCTGTGAAATTTACCCTACATAACAAGAATAAATGTTCTCAGTGTGATTCTGTTATGTGCCTTGTGATAACCTATATGGAAGATTATTCCAGGCAGACAGGTGGCACAGAAATGACAACACTACTGTTTGTGGGAATGAGATGCATGGGGAAATTTGAGGCAGACTGTGGGAAGGTACTCATCACTGGGCAGACACTGAACACCTATGACTAGACAGAAAGCAGTGCTTCAGTGCCTAAATGTAGAGGGGGAAGAATCTGGGCTAAAGCATCTAAAGGAAAGATGGTCCTGCCAGTATCTCCATTGTAGATAATGGTACCTATTTTGAATTTCTAGTCACCTGAAAGTATCCATCACAAACTATCAACAAAAGCTTAAAAATTATGGAACAACCACAGGAGAATCAGATTCATGCCAAGTCTTTAGTTACTTTGTTTGTTCTAACATATTCCTTTGCCTTCAAGTGTTATTTTAACTTTGAACATCCTTCACATTTTTTGTAAAATGCAATAATACATCCATTCTCCAGCTTGACAGAGTTGGCATGTCAATATTGACATGACAAACATGTAAAATTAAGCATGTCTGTCCTAAGTATGCTTATTCTTTCAACTAATTACTGTCTGCTACACAGTGGGTACTACAGATATGTCTCACAGAATTCCTTGCCTGCTGCATGCAGATATTCCAATGACAGTACCATCAATAAATAACCAAACAATAGACTTTAAGAATGTAAATAAAAAGTGTAATTACTGATAAAAATACAAGTAGTAATGTTAAGTGGAGTGTGATGTAAAATAGAAGAGAAATAGTTTGTTTTACTTTCTGGTTTAAATACAAACAAAGAATAGAAGCTCCAAAGATAAGTTGAGTTTTTTGAATAAATTGTTATATTCTTTTTAGGCATTGCTCATTAAAATTCCAAGAAATACTTTGGGGAAGAACAGTAGTTATATTGCAAAACATCACTTTTGGGGGTTTACTTGCAATGATGAAGTAAGTGGCAACTGTTTACATTTTTTTTTCTGGAACAATCTGAGGAGTAAATTTGCTCCTCTTGTGAATCCTCATAGGGTGAATGCAACAGTTTTAGTTATGGAAAAGGAAAAGGCTGAGTCTTTTGTGGGAAATTTGTTTGAAACTGGCACCCCAAGTTAATCATTGCAAAGGCAATGGTTTTGTGACCAGCAGACCCCACCACCACCACCCACACACAGCTTTCCACACTACTACAACTGCAGATTTGGCTAAACCATCATTTAAGTAATTTGGCCATAGGCCAGGTTTAGTAAAATGTTATTGGACTCTGTGAAGAAGGTGTGGATGACTTCTATTTCTGGTGGAAGCTGCAATTTATTATTATATAAATCTGACCCTGCTACTACATTTCAAGTTAGTTTCCTTTCTTTTTGCCTCACCAACCCTTTACAGATGGCTAGTGCCCTCCCCACTGTGCATAAAAATTAATCATGAGATGACTGCTTAAAAAAAAATCACACTGCAGTTTTTTTGTTGTTTTGTTTTCAGAATTACATATGGAGGGTGTGGTTCTTTTGCAATTTAATCTATTCTCTGTAGTTGATTTCCAAAGCAATAAATGTAAATCAACCTCCTAGAAGAAGTGGCAAGGCTATTACCTATACAAGGAGAAAGATAGGTTCAACTTCTCAAACACCAGGTTTTCTCCAACTCATTCCATTACCTTATTGTAGAGGGAAAGCCTAATGGTAAAAAGAAGTAAAAGGAAAGTTTCAGCAAGCCAGTCCTATTCTCTCTGACTCCATTTATTCCAAGTGAGATAATTGCTCTCTTCAGCCTATGACCCTTCCTTGGAAGGCTAGCACAAAATACCTGCAGTACAAAGTATACTAAGTTCTAAATTTCCCATAGGTCAGAAAGTCCTGGGTTGATGACTCCTAACTCCAGTGACCAGTTCCTTGGAAAAAGAACATGGAGACATTTCAAGTGCATGATGACCTTGGCTGGGCAAATGCGCTCAGTATCTCATTCATGTAAATTTTAGTACCTTTAAAATGAAAGCTACATAACCCAAAGTAACCCTTGAAACAATGTAAAATTTTTAATCATTGCTCTTTGTATAGTTTTATATTTGAGTGATCAGTACCATGCACATTGAGGGAAATCACAGAGACCCTGTGTCTGGTATGCACAAGCTCCTTTGTTTACATTGAGGTTAGTAATGTGAGTGATTTGTTTCTTGTGACCACACAGAGAGCTAACCTCTCTTTTTTCATCTTCACACTGCTCAAAACCTGTCAAAATATCATCAAGGTTTTATTCTTGAATGATATAGGTATCTAAACCCCACATTTCTTACCTCTCATAACATAAGTAATTTTAACTTTGCTCCCAATGATAAACTGTAATATCATTCACATTTGGTACCAGTTTTGTAACTGCATATTGCTCAAGGGCTGCATTTGCTTTAGGAATATGTCATGTTCTAATTGAAGTACTTTGGGATATGCCACAGATGCCAATATGGAAGCTATGGCAATCAGGTAAAATGACTTATGTTAACTCTCGACTTTCTTATATAGATTTTTCCTCTGTCTAAGGGTGCTTCAGTTGCATTTGCCAGGTGCACACTTGGATTAAGGAAACATTGCAAAGCAAACCAAATGACTCCATTCTTGTTTCTATACATGAATCTTTAGTAGTGAGATACTTTGAGAAACTAAGTAGGGATGACAAAGGAACAATGTAAGATAGGTCTGCACAATACCTTGGAGTAAAATAACAGATGTAGACACATTAAAGACTTGTATTTAGAATTAATGGGCTTGGATCTCTCACCTACTATATATTGACTATTTGACCATAGACAAAGTATTTATATTCCAAAGAACCTAATTTTTTATTATTGGCAAAATAGAAAAATAGCTAGAAACCTCCTAATGTGGTTATGGGAATGAAATTGCATCATGGGAATTATGTCATACTCAAACAGAATTTGGTAACTATCAACTGATCATTTTGGTGATTCAAGACAACTAGATAGGGACTGAAAAGAAAGCTCAATGTTTATGAACAGTGGCTGCACTTCCAGAGGACTTGGATTTGATCCCAGCATCTACATGTGTCTCACAACTTTTTGTAAATTCAGGCCCAGAAGATCCAAGGCTATCTTTTCCATGGTCAGCAGGCACAAATGAAGAAATGGGGTATATATATATATATATATATATATATATATATATATATATATAGTGTGTGTGTGTAGATAAATATTCATATATGTAAAATGAAATAAAACTTAGATAAGTCCATATTGGTCAGTGACAGCTGGTAGATAGCCCTGGATTTAATGTCAGCCTTATCATTAAACAGAGGATTAAACATAAGTATAAAAGGAGATTATTGTCCAAATTTGTATGCTTCGTGGCAATGGTTTATACCTTTTCACCCATTTGCAAGAATATATTCTTCACTATGAATAAACCAATGGTTATGCATGAAATTTTTTTCAGACTTAGATTTTTGCTTTATATGCTGCATTTTTCTCAAAAGCCTAAAGTCGAGTGCTGCTTGCACTTTTCATAGATCTCAGTCACCTCTAACAGGGATTTAGGCAGCAATGTCAGTTAACCTAAAGAGCAGGCACCTTATCCTGAGACATTAGAGGGTCACTCCTATCAACCTCCCCAAGTACTTAATGCAGTCATCTCCTTGGCAGAAGACTGAGATTGAGACATTTGCCAAGCCTTAGAGTCTGGAGGTGCTATAATCTTTAAAATAAATGCCTTAGCTAATGCTCAGAATAACTTTGCCACTAGGTGGAAACCTTTAAAAGATGATCGCTACTTCTTTCTTTACAGAATCAGATTTAATGCTGTCTAACAAATGGACATTAGAAGGACTTTAAATCTCTCATTTCCCCCGAGTTATAATAATAAGACTTCAAAGAGGGATTTTTTTAATTCAATTTCAATGTAGATGACCTTTGAAAATAATTTTTGAGCAAAGCCATTCACAATATGCATATGCTGACGTCTGAACTGAATTTAAGTCCAAAAGCATTTGTAAAAACCTTTATTTTACTTTTGTCCATTTTCCATTTCTGGTATTATGTCTTAATATGATTTTATGTTGTCCTCTGCACCTAATAATCTTATACTGTGGTTAGCATATTGAAACTGTTCTCATCTGCTAGAGAGCTTCATTAGGCACTTAACTAGATATTCATTTGATTTAGGCCTTGCAGCACTTGGCACTCCATCTCCCATGAAGTTGCCTGTTCATCCTCTGAATGGCTTTCAACCTCAGAGAAGCCAAAACAGGCAACCTTGGCAGGGGCACAGATTCCCCTGCCATCATTTCTGCGAAAGCCCTGCTTTTTCTACTGTTAAATGCAAAGAGCATTTCTATTTTTTTTTAAAGAACACTGCATTTATTCATTCCTCTGCACCTGAAGTTACATTGCAATCTTTGCTTTTGAAAAGCTGAAATCCCCCCAAAGCAGTACAGTTACAGCAGCAGGAAATGGTTTCCAGGATAAATACTCCAAATTACCTAGAACACTCTGTAAGACATGTCTGTTACTGAAACAGACAAAACAAGTGTGCACTCTGCCTTCACAGCTTACTCATGGGGGGTTTGGGAACAGCTGATCCCTGTTTTCCTATCCATGCCTGCTAAAAGTGTAGTTAAAGCTAATAGTGCCTAGTGTTTGATCAGTGTCTGGAGAAAGAAAAGAAGATTGTTCAACACAGCTGAGCTTTGCACAGTTAACTGGTGGCGTTCAGGAATGTTCCAGCCTGCTCCTCAAGCATCTGGTGTTGACTTGTGCTGACAGCAGGCGAACAGATTTGATGGATCAGTATTGAATCTGGAAAGGATACATTATTTTCCCTCATGTACCCAGGTCCCTTTCAGGATGCCTAATAAAGCTTTACTTTGGGGGTGGGGTATATAAACTATCTCTAACCATCCATTAATCTAATCCTCCTTCAGGGAGATTCTGTCATATTAAGTCTATGTGCAAATGTTGATTCAAGTAGCCTAAGGGAAGTGAAATTCAAAATGGCTTTTGAATTGACAACTATGCTGTTTGAGAACTAAAAGGGTGTTAATTCCAGCATGCTTATTCTTCAAATTTAAAGAAGGACATATAGAAAAATCAAGTTAGTTTCACACAGTTTAGAACGAGAACCCAGTTCTTTTGAACCTCTTTCTATAGTGCTATAATTTCATATACTAATTCTTGATTTTTAGCTCCAGCAAAATATATATTAAGCAACTTAAATCTGGTTGCAGGTTAAAAAAATAAATTCATAGGACAAAATGGAAGCATTAAAATACAATAAAAATATTGTTACAGAAACTGTATCAAAAATTAACTAAACCAGAATATAATATCAAGGGTCACATATAGATGGATTATATATTTATATACACATGTATTTAATCCTGGATATGATTCTATAATGGTTATCTCAGTATATAGTATATAGAAAAATAACATTATATCCTATAAATCAAATGGAATTATATACCAATTTAAATAATAAAATGGGATTTATTTGCATTTTTCCACATAGCAACATTCGGTTAGACCAGCACCATTTCTTTGTTCCACTGTTTAATATTGGCTTCTTTGTTGAAAATCATTTGCTCATAAGTGTGTGGGTTTATACATGGGTCTTCAATTAGACTCCACTCATCTACATGTCTGTTTCTATGTCAAAACCATGCTGCTTTTATTAATATATCTCTATAGCAGAGCTTAAATTCAGGGATGGTGATACTTGTGGAAGTTCTTTTATCGTACAGAATTGTTTTTGATACCCTGGGCTTTTTATTTTTCCAAACATACTTGGATATTGGTTATTTTTGAGGTCTGTAAAGAATTATGTGGAGATTTTAATGACAATTCCATTGAATATGCAGATTACTTTTGGTAAGATGACCAGATTAACTATTTTAATCCTACCTATTTATGAGCATGGGAGACCTTTGGATCTTCTGATATCTTCTTCAATTTCTTTCTTCAAAGATTTGAAATTCTTGTCTTGATTGGTTAGAGTTACACCAAAATAGTATGCATTATTTGACACTTGTAAAATGTATTGACTCTCTGATTTCTTTGTCAAACTGTTCATCTTTTCTAGAAAAGAGCTACTGATTTTTAGTCAAGTATCTGCCCACTTGTCTAAAGGTGTTTGTGGGATGTAGGAGTTCCCTGGTAACATTCTTGGGGTCACTTGTGTATATTATCATACCATCTATGAATAATGATATTTTGACACCTTCCTTTCCAGTTTTTATCCCCTTGATTCCCATTAGTTATCATATTCCTCTAGCTAGAACTTCATGTAATATATTCAGTAGGTATGGAGTGAGTGGACAACCTTGTCTTGTTTCTGATTTTAATGAAATTGATTTTGAGTTTCTCTCAATTTAATTTTATGTTGGCAATTTGCTTGCTGTATATTGTTTTTATTATATTTTGTTATGTTCCTTCTAATCCTGATCTAGAAGACTTTTAGCATGAAGCAGTTTTGGATTTTGTCAAAGACTTTTTCAGCATATGCAAGATGATCAATTTTTTCTTTCAGTTTGTTTATATAGTGGATTACATTGACAGATTTTCATATGTGGAGACATATCTGCATCTATGGAATGAAGCCTACTGGGTCATGGTAGATGATATTTTTGATGTGTTCTTGGATTCAGTTTGCCAGTATTATTGAGTATTTTTACATCAATGTCCATGAGTGAAATGGTTCTGTAATTTTCTGTCTTTGTTGGGTCCTTGTGTAGTTTGGGTATTAGGGTGATCATAGCCTCATAGAAAGAATTTGGTATGTTCCTTGTGTTTATATTTTGTGGAATAATTTGAAGAGTATTGGTAATATTTATTCATTGAAAGTCTTGTAGTCTGTGTTAAAATCATATGACTCTGGGCTCTTTTTTGTTGGGATACCTTTAATGACTGCTTCTATTTCTTTAGGGATTACCAGTCTATTTAAATTGTTGATTTGATCTTGATTCAACTTAGGTAAATGGTATCTATAAAGAAATCTTTCTATTTCTTTTAGATTTTCCAATTCTGTGGAGTACAGATTTTTAAAGTATGACCTAATGATTCTCAGGATTTCTTCAGAGTCTGTTGTTATGTTCCCATTTTCACTTTTGAATTAATTGATTTGGACTTTCTCTCTCTGCTGTTTAGATAGTTTGGAAAAGGTTTATCTATTTTATTTTCTCAGAGAACCAACTCTTTGTTTCATTGATTCTTTGTATTGTTCTAATTTATTGATTTCAGCCAACAGTTTGGTTATTCCCTGCTGTCTGCTCCTCTTTGGTGTGTCTTCTTATTTTTGTTCTACAGCTTTCAGGTGTGCTGTTAAGTTGCTGGTATTAGTTCTCTTCAAATGCCTCATGAAGGCACTTAGTGCTAAGAATATTCCACTTAGCACCACTTTCAGTGTGTCCCCTAAGTTTTGGGTATGTTATTAATTCATTTTCATTGAATTCTATGAATATTTATCACCTTGCACAAAACTGAAGCCCACATGAATCAAAGACCCCAACATAAATCCAGATACACTGAAGCTGATAGAAAAGAAAATGGTAAAGAATTTCAAATGCATTGGCATTTGAGACAGTTTACTGAAAAGAACACCAATAACACAGGCTCTAAGAATGACATTTTGTAAACGTGATCTCATGAAACTAAAATGTTTCTATAAGGCAAAGGACACATTCAACAGGACAAATGGCAGCCTACATAATGGAAAAAGATCTTTATCAACACAACATCCTATAGATGACTGATTTCCTAAATATGTAAAGAACTCAAGAAACTAGATATCAACAAACCAAATGATCCATTTAAAAATGGAGCGCAGATCTAAGCAGGGAATTTTCAACAGAAGAATCTCAAATGTCTGAGAACACTTAAGAAGATGTTCAACATCCTTAGCCATCTGGGAAATGCAAATCAAAATAACTCTGAGACAACATGTTGTACCTGTCAGAATGTATAAGATCAAAAACACAAGCAACAGCTCATGCTGGAGAGGATGTGGACCATGGGTAATACTCCTTCACTGCTGGTGGGAGTTCAAACTTGTACAGCCACTTTGGATGTCATTGTGGCAGTTCCTCAGAAAACTGGGAATCAAACAACCACAAGACCCAGATATGCTGACCTTTGACATATACCCAAAGGATACTCAAACATACCACAAGGACACTTGCTCAACCATGTTTATAGGAGCTTTATTTGTAGTAGTCAGAAACTGAAAACAGCCTAGATGCCCCTCTACAAAGGGATAGGTAAAGAAAATGTGGAATATTTACCCAATGGAGTATTCCTCAACTGTTAAAAAAAAGGCACCAGGAAATTTAAAGGTTAGTAAGTGGAACTAGAAAAAAATCATCCTAAGTGATGTAACCCACACTAATAAGGACAAACATGGTATATACTAACTCATAAATGCATATTAACTGTAAAATAAAGGACAACTATGTAACAATCCAGAGATCCAGAAAGACTAGGTAACAAGGAGAGTTTGTGGGAGGAGGACACCCAGATCTCCCTGGGAAGGGGAAATAGAAAAGATTTCATGAATTTACTAAGGGCAGGTGGGGATGGGAACATGAGCAATCAGGTTCAGTGGGGCATGGAGGGGGGAAAGTACTGAGAAGGACTGCTGTGGGGCATTTCAGGGTTGAGAAGAAGAAGCCTAACACAGGAGAATATCCCAAGAGTCTATGAGGAGGACCGCTGCTTAGACTATTTGCAATAATGGATAAGTTGCCTGAACTGGCAATTGTCTTCAAAGAGTTGTCATCCAGCAACCAGTGGAGGCAGATGCAGAGACACACAGCCAAACATTAGGCAGAGTTGAAGATTTCTTTGGAGGAAAGAAAGAAGGGAATATAGAAGCCAAAGGGGTTAAAGACGCCATGGGAAGGCACACAATCAACTACCTTGGTCTGATAGGGGCTCACAGAACCTGAATTGACAACCAGGGAATTGCATGAGACTGATCTTGCACAGAGCCTGTTTCTGACTCTTCCTAATTTTGAGACGTACTTGTTGTATTGTACAACCTTGCTTAGCCATAATACCCGGGGATGTGATTACTCTTAGTGCAACTTGATATATTGTGTTGTATTGGTACTCATGGGAGAACGGTCCATTCCTGGATGGAGAAGTAAAAAGAGTAGATTGGAGGTGGGGTGGGACAATGAGGGAGAGGTACTGGGAGGGAAGGATGAGGGACAAGGCTGGATCCAAGATGTAGATAAATAGATGAATTTAAAAAATAAAATAAAATAGGGAATTGGAGAGATCTATTGGTGTTAAGAGTATCTACTGCTCTTACTGAGGACCAAAATTCAGTGCCCAGTACCTATGTTAGATAGCACACATCTGCCTGAAGTTCAATGCCAGGAGAGTTCAGTTCCTCTTGCCTCCATGGGTATCTTTGTTCACATACATATATGCATGTAGCAGCTGAAAATATGTAGAAATATACTTTCAACTTAACAGGATCTTAGATCCATCAGAGGCTGTGAAAGGTATCATAACTGGAAGATTTCCCTAAAATCATACTATTCTGATGACTATCCATGATGGTTATGTGCTTTTTTGTATTGATATATAACTGAGTTTTAGCATATGGAAGTCACTTCACTTTGTCGAAGTTCATGAGATTCACATGAACAATTAAATTATTTTAGTTAAACTTCACACTTAATTCATGTGATTAATATCTTCCTTTTCAATTATCCACATGAAAATGGTAGGGAATGGACAAAACAAAATGGTAAGTGGGTCAAGGTCAGTCATCTAATTGAGAGCATAAAGTTGGCACCCAAAATCATTTCCCTCTCCAAAGTAAGCACCCTGAAAACATTCTACTTAGCCAAGTTGGAATGGTCAGTATTGAAAAATAGAGGCAGAAAACTGATAAGCTTGACATACTTAGTGTTGATATAATTTGGTATGCCTTCAGAAGAATCCCCTGGAAAGTTTAAATGCTTAATTGGCAGCAGGCACACAATAGTCAATTAGTATCTTAGACGAAGAACACTGTAATTTAATGGTTTCTAAAAAAGTGAAGACTCTGCACACTATTTTTGGAAGATTAGCTTGCTTTTCATCTTTAACTCTATTGATGGTGTCTTTGTTGTGATGGAAATTTCAAGGAGAAAAGTAGATTCACATAGAAAATTCCTGAGGCATTCACTTAAAAAGTTCATATAAAAAGATGGCATATTCACACATGAGTGTGTTTTATTTTTCACAGCTTTGTTTGTTCTATATGTTACAAACTGATTCTAAAATTTATCTGGAAAAACACAGAACCTAAAATAGATAAGTGCACTTGGAGAAGCAACAATAAAGGAGGAGAATAAATATATTCAATATTTAGCCATACTGTGTTCTTACATGAATCAAAATTTATGAGATTATTGGAGTCATAGACACAGGACTTGATGGAAGATAATAGAAAACAAAAATAAATAATTATGCTAAACTGATTTTGGACAAAATAGTTCAACATTGGGTAGACTGATTGCTGGTTAGTACAAGAACAAATGGCAAATATAGGCAATAGCAAACCATTTAATCTTGATAGCACTCTCAAATCTTAAATAAAACTTAAATCAAAAGAGATCTATAATTTAAAATAGTGATAAGTAAAAAAAAATTAAAAAAAATATTCGTGGATCCAGGTGTAACAAAAGACTTCTTACTTGGATTCAAAAGTATAATCTGTACTAAAGCAATAAAATAGAATTCTTAAAAATCAAATCATTTGCTTTACAATACATGTCATTAAAAAGTTAATAAAGGGGCCAGGCATTGGAGGTGCATGCCTTTTATCCCAGCACTCTGGAGGTAGAGGCAGAGGATCTCTGTGAATTCGAGACCAGCCTGGTTTACAAGAGCGAGTGCCAGGACAGCCTCCAAGGCCACAGAGAAACCCTGTCTCAAAAAACCAAAAAATAAAAAAGTTAATAAAGGGAGCACTTCATTTCTCCTTACAGAGTAGAGGAGAGGTACCACCATCACAGGAAAAAAAATACTTGAACTTGGTTCATCCAACAAAGAACTACTAGCAAAAATGTGTAGATAGGATGGAATATGATAGCAAATGCATTTAATACCAGAACTCTGAAGTCAAAGGATGAAAGGTCTCTCTGAGATCTAGGCCAGCCTAATCCACTTAGAAAATTACAGGATAGACAGTGCTACATTGTAAAATACTATGAGAAATCAATTAATCAATCCTAAAACTGAAATTAATAAAATTAGGTTAGACAATCACAAACATAGCAGGATAACAGCAAATGAACATGTCAAATCTTTAGATGTTATACTGGAGAACCATAAATTAAAATCAAAGCAAGACATATTCTAGAAAAATGCTGGTAAGTGTGGTGATCATATGATGCTTTCGTAAGCAAAATTCTATAGCCATCTGAGCAAATAGTAAAATATGCAATTAGAGTACAACTGGTGATGTCTTTAAGAACAGTGTGGTCTAGCTTTTTCATGACAGAGATTTATCTTAGAGAAATAAACAGTTTTTACCCAAAAACCTATATGTTGACCCTAGTATCATTTCATTCATAATATCCACACATAAAAATAAACTACATGATTTTTAATGAAGAGTGGGTAATCACTGATATATATGTATCCTTGACTATAATTCATTAATTAAGAATAAAACTGTTGATATGTAAAATACTTGGATTATCCAGGAAAATGGAATGTAGCAACAAGCCCAACACAAAGGTTTTATAGTTTTAGACTTTTATCATATTGAAGTGAGAACAAGTAGAAAAGTAGTAAATATTTGAACATGATTCATCCAGCAAGAACTAGCCTGAAGAATCTAGAAAGCAGATAACAGATTAATGGTTGTTGGAGATTAGGATTGAGGCAAAGTTGACTGGACAAATACTAAGAATGATGAAAGTCCAAAATAGATTTACTGGACTGCTATGAAACTCTTTTTATAGCAAGCTAAATTGTGTTCTCAGTATCCACAACCTGCCTATGACATAAACTGCAAATATCAGGGAGTTAATTGGTTGTTGATTTCAAAGTAGCTCTCTATTACATTTCTTACAAAAGCTGCACATATAAAATAGTCCCAAAATTAAAAGTTCAATGAAAATGTTTTTCCATATCAAGCCCTAGATTCAATCTTCAGCACTGAAATAAAAGAAATAAATAATAAAAAACAAGTAAATCAATTCAATACATTTAACTAAGACTCAAAATGCAGGGCTGGAGAGATGTCTCAGGGGTTGTTAAGATCACTTGCTGCTTTTTTAATACAACCTGAGTTCATTTCCCAGAAATCACATGGTGGCTTAAGCCTGTCTATAATGATCTGATACCATCTTCTGTTGTTTAGTTATATATACAGACAAAGCACTGCTATAATGCATAAGACTCAAAATGTACTTTTTTCTGCCATATGCTACATATAACTATTTTAAAATGTTTGCAGTAGGGACAGCATGACTTTTGATGGTTGAAACATGAACTTGGAAGGAAGAAACTTTAGGTGTAGTTGAGTCAATTGGCAATGATACATCCTACTGAAGAGTTTGGTACATGGCTTGCTTCACATCTTAGAGACACAGCTTGGAATTATGGAGGTTGTGATATTTGCTGTGATGGTAACCAAAATGGTGTCCAAGTTAAATGATGTAGGTTTATTTTACAAATGAAAATATTTCCTTTACATGGCCAAGATGTGACTACTGTCTAGGATGATATTATCATACTCAGGTATATATTTATGTGTATTCATTTACCTTGATATCTACTTCATGCTTTTGCTTCAATTGGAAGTGCTTTCTGGTTTTGACAATAGTTTGTGTGAGTTTTAGATTTGTTTGTTGAAGTTAAATTATTTTGTTAAACATTATGAGAAATGAGATGACTAATATCATTTCTGTTTATGTACAGATTCTGCTTCTGCCTCAACTACTTGGCAGTTTTATTGCTAAATCCTCTGTTCTCTTCAATATTGAAAAGCTCCATCCAGGCCTCTTGACTGATATCATTTTTGGAATTGCATTTGAAGCATGCAGTGGTAGTTTACTGAAAACTGACCCTTAGAGTCTGGGTGTCCATCATGAATCTCCATTAACTAAGCTGTTTCTAGGCATCCACAACAGAAATATTAAAGTATTGCTTAATATCAGTCAATATGATAAACCAGGGCTGCTAGGTATGTTCTGATTGAAACAGTTTGAAACATTAAGCTAACATTGAAAAGCCAGAAACAACATTTTGTTCTCTAAACTAGGGTGAAAGTGTAAGGTTTTTCTTTCACTAAAGTCATTTCCTGGAAACCTTCTCCATCACACTTCATACACAGTATTGTATGCTAATTGTGAATTACCAG
The DNA here is from genome assembly GCF_003668045.3 of Cricetulus griseus. Lineage (NCBI taxonomy): Eukaryota > Metazoa > Chordata > Mammalia > Rodentia > Cricetidae > Cricetulus > Cricetulus griseus. The sequence goes on from NC_048600.1 coordinate 54,391,977, forward strand.
ACTATTAAAATTGTGACAAGAATGTTCCCAGAGTTCATGTTAATTACAACAAAATTACCCTTACAGGTAAACATCATTCATGCTGTTGTCTGATTCTCACTGACTGCATTGTCCTGAACAAGACACATGGCATGTCCTAAATTTGCTTTGCAAATGGAAGTGAAAGTGGCTAACTCAGGAAGGTTTGATAAAAGACTGTTTTCTGTCTAAGCTTACATCTTTTACTGTGTTGTTCAGTATAGTGTGAAATGTCTCTGAGGTGCCCCTGGGCAGGAATACTTTGTTAACAAGCTATCAAGCTTAACTGGGATAACACACAGGAATTCTTCACCAGACAAACAGAACCAGTCAATTCTTGGGAGATGGTTGTTGAAATGAGCACAGCCCAGCCATTGTCAACTTGAAAGTCTAATTCCTAAGGTACTGTCAGTTGCACTCTGATTGTATGGAGTCAATTCAAATTTCATAAAGCATCCACTTAGCTTCATTGACTAAATGTCCTTTTCTTATACCTGTTAGGGCATATTTTGATGTTAAACCTAGTCACACTTGAATTTTCTTAAGGTTTTTATGCTCCCTTATTTACAGGTAAAAACAACAGGCTCTCTTCTTCAAGTAACTTTCAATAAATTCAGAGTAACAGAAACATGCTAAGTCAAAAGCAACAGAAAACACAAGTGACCTGCTGGTTTTCTGATGGCTTATATCAAGCTGGTCTGGCTTGTTTTGTGTGACTGGGGCATGGGGATACTGCAATGTAGTTGGAGAGTGAATGAAATGTCGACTTTTTCTCTCTTGAACATCACTGAAATGTTCACAAAGTTGTGGGAAACGTCCCTGAGCAGCTCCCTTTAGAGCAGCAGTTCTCTACCTAGGGGTTGGAACCCCTTCAGGGAGGGTCAAAAAACCCTTTCACAAAGATTGCAAAAGACCATTGAAAAAAGAAAACATATTCAACAAAAGCTGCTGATATATAAAGCAAAAGACTACAATCCATAACCCCAGAGAATCTAGAACCCTCTTTCAGAAACAGATGTAAGTAGATGAAGAAATCCACATCTACCCAATGGGCCAAGTTCCTGGAACACTGTCAAAGTGAGGGCAGATCGACGATATAAACAAAGGAGACAAGATCATTATGAGGAAACCCACAGAATCAGCTGATTCGAGCTAGTGAGAGATCACTGACTCAGGTCTGACAAATGAGGACTCCCTTAATATAGGTGACAATGCTATGACTGGGACAATATATAAGGCCTCTGGCAGTGGGTCCAAGATCTAACACGAATGCATAAACTTAGTGGAGCCCATTCTACATGGAGAGATACCTTGTTCAGCATAGACACAGGGGCGTGGAGAGGTGCCTTGGTTCTGCCTCAGTGAGATGATGGGACAGACTTAGTAGACTTGCTAGGGGAGGCCATAACCTCTTCAAGGAGCAGATAGCAAGTAGGAGAGAGGGGAAGGAGAGAAGTGAGGGGTAACAGGGATTAGAATGTAAAAAAATAAATGTAAAACAGGCCATTGGAAACCATAGCTATTTACATTACAATTCAAAGCAATAGCAAAATTATACTTATATAGTAGCAGTGAAAATAATGTTACTGGGTCATCACAACATGAGGAACAGAATTAAAACATGCAGCATTATGAAGGTTGAGAACTAAATGCATTGGGAGAAATTCACAAAAATAACTAGTGAGTTTTACAAAAACTATTCAGTATAGCTCATCATGCCATAAACCCTACAATTGTTCATTTAAGAACAGGATGGTTTATGGATGAAATGGAGGTGGCCTTTCTGTGAGCTGATCCTCTGTGATCTTACAGTGTAGTTTATTTTTATTTATCTAATTTACAATCTTATTTTACATATCAATCCCAGTTTCCTGTCCCTGCCATCCACCCATGCCCCTACTGACTGCCCCCAACCAGTTCCCAGGAAGGGTGAGGCGTTCCATGGGAGATCATTAAAGTCTGTCACTTCATTTGTATCTGGGCTGAGAGAATATCCCTTCATGGGGAATGGGCATTTAAGGTGCCCTCTCCACTGTTGCTTAAATTCTTAGTTGCTAATATTCTTGTTGATCTCTATATATTTCCTAGTGCCATATTCCTCTTTAAAGCCATGGCTTCTTATATCAAAGAGTCCCAGTGCCATTGTGTATAAGGAATTGATTTTGTTTTGTTGACTATGTAGATCTATATAGATCATCATAAATGATAAATGACTATTCAAGTTTTTGAACAGATTTTTGGTATTTATACAGCTTATAACCATATAAGAATGAGCATGATCATGGTTCATTCTCTTAGTCTTAGCACTTGAGAGGCTGAAGGAGGAAGCTCACGAGTATGAGGCCACTAGGGACTGTACAGCAATTTCAAGCAATCCCCATAGTAAGACTCTGTCTCAAAGAATGAATAAACACCCAGGCATTTTTTTCACTTCTTGTTAATCATATAAATACACCTATATTGGAATACTTTATACTCTAACGACAAAGATATTATTGTTAATGTTAGGAAAGAATAGTTTTTTATATTAATTTTTAAATTACATCTTAATTTTGGTAGCATATGCATGTGTGTGCATGTGCCATCTATGGGTATGATAGTGTCAGAGAAAAACTTGTAGGAACTGGTTCTCTATTTCCATTACGTTTGCCCTAAGCATCCAACTTAGGTCATCAAACTTTTTGATATGCACCTTTACCTGATGAGCTATTTTGCAGGCTGGGAAGGGATATTGCAATGGGATTTGAACTAAGTAGTGATGATTTGACAGAATTAAATTTTATGGTAAGTTATCATACTCTTATAAGACAATTTTAGATGTCCTCAGATATTACTTAGTCTAGAGTACTCACTGACAGCATAAATATATTGAAGGTAAGATGATTTTGTTTAAAAACAGTGTGCTTTTGGAAATGTCCATTGCATGTCCTGGTGTAAATCTACCTAAAACCTTAACTTTCCAGGCTCTATAGAGTCTCAAGTAATATTTTTAAGACATGAACTCACATATTTATAGTATTTGAAAGCCTATTTTGTTTGTGATATTAAGTGATAATAACTACTTCAAATACACTTTTAGCCTCCATGATTTTCAAGTTTCTAAGTTGAAATTTGGAATTTCTACTAATATCTATGAATAGATATTTGTTTTGGATGGCCAAGAACAAGAAAAATGATATCTGATAAAAATTTAAGCAAAGGTGCTTAGATTAAGAGCTAAATAAAATATTCACCTAGCATATTGATTTTTTAATTGAGGAATGATGTGAATAATAGAAAACCAAAGAATTTTAAACATAGAGCAATTTTAGAATCAAATATAGTATTCCCATATCTTGTCATCTCTACCAAATCATGGCAATATTGAAATATTACACTTATTGAAAATACTTCTTGAGCCAAATAAAATGGCATTGCCTTTATTTTTATTTTCTCATGCTTACTTTTTTCCAGTTTTATTGAAATAAGGTTGACAGAGATTAAATATCTTTAAAGTACAGAATCTGATTATTGCATGTGTGGATGTGTGTGCATGTATGTATGTTCACTGTCATGCCTCACTAGCTTTTTCTTCCTTTATACTTTGAGAATATTCAAAATCTACCTCTAGTTATCAAAATCCCAGTACTTATCATTGTCAACTACATCCTTGTTGTTATACAGTTGATCTCGACAACTCACTCTGCATAAAGATAACCTATGACCTATATTGACTATTTCTTCATTTGTTAATCATCCCAAACCATGGGCAGACACTATTCTCAAGTATGAAACTCGACTTTTTATGGGTGCCTTTTGTTAGAGCCTATGTGATTGATATCTGCCTTTCTATTCCTGGCTTCCATCACATGGACTATTGTCCTCCATGCTTCCCTATGTTCCTTCAAATGTCAGAATCCACAAACTGTCATTCACATCATCAACTTTGGTTTTCCCTTAGACTTGAAGACCTTTTTGGCATTACAAAGTTTAATGTTATTTAACTTTTTCTCAGTAAATCACTCCATCATTTTAAGAATAAAAGTGCGACCATAATAGAGGGAGCCATTATAAGTTTAAAGAGAAATCTGGCACTAGGGAATTGGCTATAGATCTACAAGGATGATCCCAACTAACAATCTAAGCAATAGTGGACAGGCTACCTTAAATGCCCTTCTCCAATAATGAGATTGATGACTACCTTACATGCCATTCTAGAGCCTTCATCCAGTAGCTGATGGAAGCAGAAGCAGACATCCACAACTAAACACTGCGCTAAACTCCTGGAATCCAGTTGTTTCTAATTTAAATAAAAATTAATTTAAAAAAGCTAGCAACTGATGGGAAAAGGAAACAAAGAATGAAAGTGCTATTACTTTTATTGTAATGGAGTCATAACTCCCAAATCTACTCTTCGTACTAAAGAGTGGCAGTCAACTTACAGTTGTATTTAACCTTTTTGTCTGCCAAGTTTTTCAGTGGATCTTGGCTGGTATACATATGCTTTTGTTCACAGATTATCTCTATTGAGCATTGTGTCTGAACGTTTAACCAATAATTACATGGATTATTATAACATTGATTTAATCTAAGTGCAAATAGGACTTATAACCAATATTTCTGAACTATAATGATCCATAATGCAATCTTATTCCAAAAGCATTTCATCCAGCCACTTTTTTAATACCTGACTGGTTCTGACCTTAATTCTATCTTAACCCAAAAGGTTTGCTTACCAGTGACCTTTTCAGGATGTTCCAGTAATCCAGCAGATCAGGAATTTATAAAGCAGATGAGTTCCATAATACAAATGTATTAAAACCTCTGACTGGCAAGGAACAAGACAATGAACAGGAGAGTATGAAGGGGTTCTCCCTTACAGGGATTCCAGTTGAATTTTGATTTCAGAGTGTATACATAGTCATGAAAATTCACAACATGTTTTGTAACTGTAACTAATGAGAAAAACCTAATGGTGTAATTGAAGGTGTAACAGGATATCTATGTGGAATTGCAGTATGAGGAACTGCACTGGGGCTGAAACACAAATCTTGTATTGACCATGGTTCATTGAATTTTGGCCAAGAACATTTTGAGCATAGGGAATATTGTGAATGATTTTCATGAAACAGGAAGAAGTTATGCACCCATTGACAATCCAACAGAAAAGGATAATCTATAAGGTGGGGGATTTGTGTGCAGAAGCCACAACATTCCTTATAAGACGAAACCTTCTTCTCAGACCTATGAGTCAATTTCTTACAGCTAAGACCAACTCAATAGGACTCGGTTAATAGTCTATACAACTTCCTTAGCAAATTAAATTAGCAAGTCTCAGGATCCTTTCTGGATCTGACAAAGGAGGAAATCTAAATTCTAACATTTCACAAAAAAGATAGTGAACTACACTTATACAAAATCTATTGAGCTATTAGCTATTAGAATAGGAAAGACTTGACAGATTCCCAGTGTTCTACTTAGGTTTGGGGGGATATGGGATGATATTTATCACTTGTTGTATGTCTTCTGAGTAATAATATTTTGTACAATAATTTCTGGATTTGTCTGAAGACATCTGATTCCTGTATTACACTCTGGGTAACTTCAGTGTGTGTCTTCATTAAATATTGAGCCGGTATGTTATTTTGCACTATAGTTCTTAACGTTAGAAGACAGCATTTTTAAAAAATAAGTCTCCAGTTGGCATAGAAAAATGTTGCAATATCATAAATAAAAAACAACCTGAGCTCATTCTCCTCAGCAGATTGAAGACAGAAGCTCATTTGTCAGCAAATGCTGAGTACAAATTCAACATCATTTTCTACATCAAATGTTTACATGGATATTTAAGTGGCAAGCTTGTTATCCTGAGTGAATATGGGACACCATTTCCCAGTCTATGGGACTCAATGAAAAGCTCAATTATTTTCTGTGGAAATGTTTATTCTGAATGAAATTATGACCTTTTGATTATCTGAGGCTCACAGTAATACTTGTTTGAAAAGTCCAGTTATGTGATATAAGGCAAGATGTTCAAGTTGTAAGTAGAGAGAATCAGGTACAAGTGACCTTTTCCATATTTGTGTGTGTGTGTGTGTGTGTGTGTGTGTGTGTGTGTGTGTGTGTGTGTGTGTGTGTGTGTGTGTTTACCCCATTACCCACATGTGAATGACAGAAGACAACTTCAGATAAAAGTATGCTTCTTCCTTCTAGGTTGGGGCAGAATCACTTTGTTACCACCCTCAGCTATGTTGCATATACCAGGCTGTCTGGCACTCCTGTCACAGAGTCCTAATTCCTTGAAGAGTACTGTGATTACAGATACTCTGAGTGCTTGTCTGGGTTTTATATATCTGGGGGTTTCAGACTCATGTTTCATGCTTGCATGGCAATTACCTTTACCCAGTGGACCATCTCCCCACGACTGTTTCTTTTTAAGTATCTTTATTAGAATCCTTCTGTAAGTTTCTGATATCAAACAAACATAGCTTGTTTATATTAGTACACATCATTCAAACAACCATTACTTTCTCCAAAATACATAATACTTTATAAATTATATCCCAACTCTTGCATGGCATAAATGTTTAAATGGGTTTAGTCTTTCAATCATCTTCCAAATTATCTATCACCATTTAAAAATTAATTGTAGCAGAGAAATATCATCTTAACAAATAATTTACTATTATTCCTCCATGTATGTTCCTGAAGGTTCACAATTGCAACTTATGGTCATGGCAGAGAAGCATTCAGTCACTTATCTTTTCTGTGGCATGACAAAATACCATGTTTTTGAATTCAAACTGCAGCTGAAACACAGATAATTATGTATGTGGTCATCAGAAATTCGTTAGACTACCCCGAGACTAAAATGCTGTTTTATCATTAAATGGTAATAATATCCTACCTCAAAGAGATGCTGTGGGAACTAAATAGCCTAGAGCCAACCTGGACAATTACAGACACAATAAACTATAGCTATTACCATTAATAATAATCAGGGCATCTGCATCTTAGACTCCAGGAGTGATTTTATGAATACTAAGGTTGTTTGAGGATCATTGTTCAAGAGTGAGCATCTGTTTTTGATGTTGGTGAGAAAGGCATTTAGCTTAGTTTCTCCAGAAAACTTAATAGAGAAAAGCTGTCATGTGTTGTGCACATTGCCCCTAAGAGTTATAAAGGGTCAGTAAACCTGAAAAAAGTTTAGCTGTCTAAATCCTAACATAGACATGAATAGACACAGACATAGTGCACATCCTAGAGAACTGAACACTTACACTCAAAGATAACCTGTATGTAAATGTTCCTCAACATTAAGTAGAAAAACAACCATGACACATTCGTATAAAAAGACATTTCTCAGCACTCTAATAAATGACTAATGCTTCCTCACCATGGGACAGGGAGGTTGAGTTGGGGGAAGAACAGAAGAGAACAAGATAAGACATAATATAATAGAGGGAGACATTATAAGTTCAAAGAGAAATCAGACACTAGGGAAATGTCTACAAAGATGACACTAACTAACAATCTAAGCAACAGAAGAGAGGCTACCTTAAATGCCCTACCCTGATAATGAGATTGATGACTAATTCAGATATGCCATAGTATAGCCTTCATCGAGCAGTGGGGGAGTAGAAGCAGACACCCACAGCTAAACCTTCAACTGAACTGAAATCCAAATGCAGAGAAGGAGGACTAATGAGCAAAGGGTTCCAGACCACACTGGTGAAAGCCAAAGAAACAGCTGACCTGAACAAGGGAAAACTCTTGGTCCCCAGACTGATAGCTTGGAAATCAGCATGGGACTGATCCAGACACCCTGAATGTGGGTATCAGTGAGGAGACCTTGGAAATCTATGGGGCCTCTAGTAGTGGATCAGTACTTATCCACTTAATTTTATTTCTAATAATTAAAAAAGGAAAAAAAATAAATGACAAATGCTTGAATAAACTGGGGTCTGATCTTAAAAGCTGAATGATCAAATGATCAAATGTTCCAATATCAAAAGGTTCCACGCATGATTCTTCCTTTTACCTAACACAGTTAACTTGAAAATGATATAGATGCAAGAGGTACATCAATGATTTCTAAGAGTTGATTGGGGATGAAAATATTCATGACTAAATAGCTGAATAGAATCCATTGTGTATATGTACCATGTTTTCTTCATCCATTCACCAGTTGATGGCCATCTGATTATTTTATACCTCTGCTTCTCAGTTTTTGTAGCTAAAAGAACAGAAGAACACAAGCCCATCAAATAATTTGACATATAGAAACTTCTGCCAGATTTCAATGGCAGGAAACTTTTCTTGGTGGGGGGGTTGTTTAATAATGTTTCGAATGAGGATGATTATTGAGATGGTGAAAGTGGCAATTAAAATTAAATATGCAACTATCCATCTATCTCTATATATCTTCCCGTCTTAATTTGGTTTTGTGAGAAGCAAACCCTGAGGCAAAGATTTAATTGCAAATAATTATTTTGGAATGTCATCTTCATAAATACACTAGAGAAGTAGAAGCAAGGCAAAAGAGGCAGCCAGGAGGGAGCTGATTCTCAAGAAAGTAACGTGTGAATAATAGAAATTGAATCCTGCTAGAGAAACCAAGGCAGGCAAAAATGGAAATCACTATAAAGGCAAAACTATCATAGGATCCAGGTATATCACTGCTACACACACACACACACACACACACACACACACACACACACACACTCAAAGTAATCAGTCACAAGACAAAAATCAGACTAGTCTATTAAAAGATACTTAAAAATAAAGTAAATGTATTTATACAGAAGGGATTATTATTAAACTATAAGGAAGAACTAGTAGCAACTAATATGAAGGAAATTTAATGAAACTGTGGATAAAGTTAGCAAAAAAAAAAAGAAACTTAGCAAAACTAAGGTCCCATATTTTATCTCATGTGGGACATGTGTGTATGTATGTATATATGTACTCAAATGTGTGTGTGTGTGTGTGTGTGTGTGTGTGTGTGTGTGTGTGTGAGTGTGTGTACTGTGAAAATAGAATGTGAGCTAGTTAAAAAAAGGCAAGTACAAGAGAAAGTAATAGGAAATAAACTCTAGACATAACACACAATATAGTTGAGTGAAATTTACATTGTCGATCCTATCACTATATTTATTGTGCACTAATATGAATATCTTTAATTGACATGAAAATAGAATATATATTATTTGTGTGGAAGTGGGACCAGTAGGAAGGAGGAAACCTCAAAAAGGCAATGGAGAGTATGATGAAAATACCTGTAGACAAAGATGAAGGTGCTGCAGTGAAATTCATTATTTGGTAGAAATAACATAAGCTAATTAAAGAAATAGCTGCCATCTCATTAATCACACAGTTGTAATAAAAAACAAAAGGTGAGACAAACAGGATGAAAAACCTGCTATTACAGCAATCTCACATAAGAGAAGAGAGAAGGAAATTAATGGAGGGGACTAGTCTCCCTTCATGTTTTTCCAATTCCTTTCTTGTATGATACCCAGCTTGAATTGAGACAACAACAAGAAAAATTTTGGACCTGATAGACAAAATGTAGAATGACATAATTTCAAAACCTCATTGTTTTTTTCAGAAAAAAGTAACAAGAATTGACAAGTTGGAGATAACTACTAAAATCAGATATACTAAACAAACAACAAAAGATCAATTAAAAAATAACTAATGGGTAAATGTAAGAAAACAGAATCCTTAACTTTCTACCTGGAAATGGTTAATTACGTCTCTGGCTACCTTCATATTCATTAAATGTTCAGTTTGGCTTTATCCACAAAGGGAAATTTTAATGAATTACATCAAACATAGCATACAGTTGAACATATATTTTTGTTTAACTGGAATGTATTCACCTTCAATAGTCAAGCTTTAATATATAGGTTTGATCAGAATGTACTTTTAAGTCTTTTATTCTCTGTAAGAGAAAATGACAAGATATGGTATGACTCAATATTCTTGGAATTCATGACCAGAAAAGACATACGTAATGTGTCCTTTGATTTTCTAGCCATGTTATTCTAGAATTTTTGTGTATATCATCTATTCTACAGTTGGATTAATCAGAGGGAAGTGAATCAGCAAGAGGAAGCTACCTGAAAATGGATTAAGTAAAATAATTGTGGGACCATATGGCTAAATTGATTCAGCTAAACAAGTTATATTAAACATATCAGGTAATTTTCAAGCGTCTGGTCAGGTAATCACACTTTAAAGCAACTGCGTAATTTGAGCCTTTCAGAAAGAAGAGCCTATAAATTTATGCATTAGAGAGGGGGAAGACTAAAATAATAAAATGTATCTCCATTTGCTGATCATCTAAGAATTTTCCCTGCTTTGTAAAATGTGTGTTGAAAGAAAAGATTAAGAAATTAGATACTATTACATATAGTTGAAAGTTCTAAAATTAATAAGTTTCTATTAATTTATTTTGTTTAGTCAAATAACAAATATTCATCCAGTACCTCCTAGTTAGGGTCATTATTAAATTTTATAAATCAAAATACTATGGTAAAATTAATGCAGACAATGCATGATATTCAAGTTTTTTAATTTACACAGGAAAAATACTTAATGCAATAAAACACCCTTTATGTTAGCTTCCATGATAGCATTAATATTTTAAGTAAAATATACAATATACAGTCTGTCTCTTACTGTTTCTAGGTACTCATAGAATCAGATTGTATTCTGTAATTCTCAACTGACTGGGAAAAGCACCAGAAAAGTATGATCTAGTCAAAAGGCATGATAATTGATTCTAATTCTTTAAGACAATAGTTGTCAAATGGAGAAAGCCCATTTTTTAATGAAGGACAGGGTATCAGAACATGCCAATTTATAAAGATTTTGCTTAAAATCTTTAATGATCTTATGAAAAATTTTTGGCACTAAATTGTTTGAATCATTGTTGTGTTTTTATTCTCTTATTCTAATTTTAAAAAATACTTTTCATTTTACATACCAACCTGAGTTCCCCCTCCCAAACCTTCTCTTACTTCCCAGCTAAACATCAATATCACATTGAAAAAAGGAGAAATATATGTTGTTTCATGGCAAGAATACATGTCCACTCAGAAGTTCAATCAAAATACCACAGTTGAATCTTAGTCCTGTCTATCAACACATAGAAGATGAATAGTAAAAATAATTAAGTTTTAAACTAGCAACAGTTAGATGACTGATGCCACTTTAAGGACAAAAAATGAAGCTACAGTAATAATGCTATTAAGATAGTATGAAATTGAGAACAGGCAGACTGGTTAGTGTAGTAAGAAAATCCAGAGTTAGACTGACCTAAAGCCTTAACTCCAATACATAGGGATAAGGGCAGAAAGAGGAGCTGTCTACATTAGCTAGTAAATAAAGATTAATTTTTCCTTTTTATTAGCAAGAAAATTATTTTACATATCAATCCCAGGTTCCTCCCCCTCCTCTCCTCTCCTGCCCTCCCCCCACTAACACTCTACCTATCTCATTCCTTTTCTGCTCCCCAGAGATTGAGGCCTTCCATAGGGGGGGTCTTCAATGTCTGTCATATTCTTTGGGATAGGGCCTAGGCCAACCTCCTTGTGTCTAGGCTCATGGAGTATCTCTCCATATGGGATGGGCTCCAAAAGTCCAATCCTATGCTAAGGATAGGTACAAGAGGCCCCATAGGGTTCCAAGGTCTCCTCACTGACACCCACATTCAGGATGTCTGGATCAGTCCCATACTGGTTTCCCAGCTATCAGTCTGGGGACCAAGAGTTTTCCCTTGTTCAGGTCAGCTGTTTCTGATGAGCAAAGGGGTCCACACCAGGCTGATGAAGATTAAATATTGATACATATGTAGTTTGGAATATTTGTGTGAAGAAGAAGATCCTCTGGGATTGAAGAGTAAACTGTGATTATTAAGAGGGAGGTACCATGGAAATGAAACCTTTGTTTTCACGGGACAGTTGATACTGTTAGTTGGAACTGAGAAATTAGCAGTGATTAAGAAGAGACCAGCTTTATTAAGGAAGTGTTTCCTGAGAGTAAGCAAATAGAAGCTGTGTTCCAGAGGTGTCCAAGGTAGCCAAACTTGATACTGTAACTCACCCTGGGGGTGCTGGTTTTGAAACATGTAGAAGTCATGAAATGCAACTGATACTTGAAACTGTTAGCCAGTTTGCATATATATGGGTGAAGGACAATAGAAAAGACTTAGAAAGTCAGAGGAAAGCAGTGAGAAAAAGTGTGAACATTGTCAATGTCAAGTCCCTGAGGGGGCTAGGTAGATGGCCTGCAGTCGGGGAAAACAGGGTTGAGGAATGAGGCAATCATTACCATCACTGCAAAAGGGCAGTGGGTTTAAAGATAATAAGCTTGGAAATAACCTATAAAGTTTTGCCACATGTTTTATTCTGCAAAGAACTGAAGTTCTATGACAGCTTTATTCTATTTTTTTACTGTTTTTCAAGATAGTAAAATGGAAACATAAGTTTCGTACATGAGCCAAGAATATTCTCAAACATGATTATTTTTGATTAAACTACTTAGAAAAGCAACAAAAGAGAGAAGTAGAGAACATTCTGATATTGTTGTTGATGTAGATTGATTATGGCATCATTAAAAGAGAAAAAATATAAAATAATAACAGTTAATGTGACATTTAACATCAGAGCACTGGATTTAGAATCTGTAGAGGTTTTCAAAATTGAATAAGAATAAAATTCATTGTGACACTACAATAGGAAACAGTAGGAAAATAGTGGCCTATGACATGCTATCACATGCTAATATGCTAAATGGATTTTCTATACACTATACTGAATATTCATAACAGAATATAGAAGGGTTAAAATATACTAGCAATGAATTCAAGGAAAAGAAATTAGGGAAAACATTACACTTGAAATAGCTCACCAAAAAATTAATAAGTAAATAAATTACTGAGGAATAAGCATAACTAAGGAAATGAAAGATCTATACAATTCAAAACACTTTCAAAAGAGTTCAAAAGCAGGGCTCATACCCACCAGAGAGAGACCCACATGAGCCTGCCTAGGCAGCCCTGATCAACTGAGGAGCAGAAGGAGGTGCAGGGGACAGGCAGTAGTGGCTGCCAGAAACTTTAGTAAGAAGCTCCTCTGGGAAAGAGCACCTGTGTCTCAGCCGCTCTCCAAGGCCATTCTCTTTACATGATACCCAACAGCATCTGCAACCTCTGCAACATCAGAACCACCTGCACCTAGAGGAGTGATCACAAGAGATAGATCACTGCATATACATGGATAAATGAATAAAGGAGCCACAACCCCCAACTACACCAACTGGACAAAGAGGGACCCCTTGAAACACAGGCTCCACCTGTACTGATAAGAGACAGAGATGGGTAGACAACAGAGTAAGAATACACTGAACAACATAAAGAGCAATATGATACCTCCAGTGTCTAGTGGCTCTACAGCAGGAAGACCTGAACATCTCAATGCAGAGGAAGCAGAAGAAAACCTTATAAATAACTTCATGAAGATGATAAAAGCCCCCAAAGAGGAAATAAAAAACTTCCTAAAGGAAATGGAGGAAAAAACAAACAAAAAATGGAAACGACTCAAGAAATTCCCAAAAGAAAATCAAGAAAAATCAATCAAATGGTTAAAGGCAATGGTCCAAGACTTCACAAAGGAAATAGAGGCAATAAGAAAATTTGAGGGAATTCTAGAACTGGAAAAAATGTGTAAACAATCAGGATCTATGGATGCAAGCATAAGCAACAGAATACAAGACATGGGAGAGAATCTCAGGCATTGAAGACACAATAGAGATAATAGACTCATCAGTTAAAAATGTTAAATTCAACAAATTTTTAACACAAAATATCCAGGAAGTCTGAAACCCCATGAAAAGCCCCAAACTAAGAATAATAGAGATAGAAGGAGAAGAAATAAAGCTCAAAGCCTAGAAAATATATTCAACAAAATGATTGAAGAAAACATTCACAAACTAAAGAAGGACATGACTAGGAAATTACAAGAAGCTTACAGAACACCAAATAGATGGGACAAAAAAAAAGCCCACTGGCCACATAATAATCAAATTACTAAACATACAGAATAAAGAAAGAAATCAAGAACTGCAAAGGCCAAGTAGCATATACATGCAGACCTATTAGTATTGCACCAGACTTTTCAATGGAAACAATGAAAGCCAGAAGGTCATGGCCAGGCATTATGCAGACACTAAGAGAACAAAGATGCCAGCCCAGATATTCAAACACTAGACATAGAAAACAAAATATCCCCTGATAAAACCATATTTAAACAATACATATCCAGAAATTCAGTCCTACAGAAGGAAAATTGCAATGGAAAGAAGTTAGCTACACCCACAAAAACAAAGGCAAAAGATAATTCCACAACAACAAATCTCAAAGACTGGGAACACACACAATACCACCACCAACTTCAAAAACAACAGGAACTAGAAATCACTTGTCATTAATATCCTTTAATAGCAATGGACTCAATTCATATATAAAAAGACACAGTCTAACAGAATAGATACAAAAAAAAGAATCCACCTTTCTGCTGCATACAAGAAACATACCCCAACTCCAAAGATAGGCATTACCTTAAAGTAAAAGGCTAGAAAAATATTTTTCAGTCAATTATGAACATATAAGCAACAAATACAAGGACACCCACATTTGTAAAAGAAACATTACCAAAGCTTAAATCACACATCAATACCCTACACACTAATATTGGGAGATGTCAATACCACACTTTCACCAATGGTCCGGTCTACCAAACTGAAGTCTAACAAAGAAATAAAGGAACTAACAGATGTTATGACTCAAAAAATGGGCTTACCAGACATTTATAGAATATTCTACCCAAACACAAAAGAATACACCTTCACCGGGTGGTGGTGGCACACACCTTTAATTCCAGCACTCAGGAGGCAGAGGCAGCCGGATGTCTGTGAGTTCAAGACCAGCCTGGCCTGCAAAGAGCTAGTTCCAGCAGGACAGCTTCCAAAGTCCCAGAGAAACCTTGCCTCTCAAAAAAAAAAAAAAAAAGAATACACCATCTCAGCACCTTATGGAACCGTCTCTAAAATTGACCACATACTCAGAAAAAAAAAATCTCAACAGTTTAAAAAACTGTAATAACCTGATGTATCTCATCAGACCACCATGGCTTAAAATTAGAATTCAACAATAACACTAAATTGCAGAAAACCCACAAACCCATGGAAACTGAGGAGCACTCAACTGAATCACTAATCGATCTCAGAAGAAAAAAAATTAAAGACTGCCCAAAATTCAATGAAAATGACTGCCCAACATGACTAAATTCATGGGACACAATGAAAGCAGTGCTAAATGGAAAGTACATAGCGCTAAATGCCCACATAAAGAAGCAGGAGGAATCCCATACTAGCAATCTAACATAACAACTGAAAGCTCTAGAACAAATAGAAGCAAACACACCCAGTAGGAGCAGAGGGCTAGAAATAATAAAATTGAGGGATGGAATAAATAAAACAGAAACAAAGAAAATGATACAAAGAATTAATGAGAAAAAATGGTTCCTTGAAAAACATTAACAAGATAGAGAAACTTTTATGAAATTGACCAAAGGCAAAGAGGCAATATCCAAATTAACAGAATTAGAAATGAAAAGGGATACATAACAACAGACACTGAAGAAATTCACAGAATCATTGGGTCATACTTCAAAAACTTGTAAACCACTAAATTGGAAAATTTAAAGGAAATGGGCAATTTTCTGGATAAGTTCCACAAATCAAAATTAAATCAGGACCAGATTTAAAAGATTGAATAGACATATAACCCCTAAGGAAATAGATTCAGTCATCAAAAGCCTCACCACCAAAGGCAGAATAGGACTATGGTGATGTATAATTATGATTTATTAATGTTTGACTGATGGTACAGAAAGCAAAGTTAGCCACCAGCCATACAGGCAGGCAATGGTTATATGCACCTTTAATCCCAGTAGCCATGGTAGCTAGTCATAGAGCCAAGTGTTGGAACACATCTTTAATCCCAGAACTTAAGAAACAGGAAGATGGATGGATCTGCATTAGTTCAAGGCCACACTGAGCTCCATAAACCTGATGCAGTCCTAAAGAGAAACAGCTCACATAAAGGTAATCTCAGAACTTGGGATCACATGACTTTAATTCCTGGATATGAGAGCTATAAAAGGAAGAGGCAGTAGCCTGGGATTGCAGTCTGAGGCTTGGTGAAGAAAGGATTGAAGTCTGATGTTTGGTGGGGAGATTGAATCTACAGCCACACTGAGGAGAGGACAACCCTTTCAACCTGAGATAGAGGTAAGAAATAATGGCCCACTGATTTGCTTTTCTGATCTTCAGCTTGAGGCTTAAACCCCAATATCTGTCTCTGGGTTTATATTTTTCCTGTTACACATGACCAGATGGTTTCAGCACAGAATTCTAACAGAATTTCAAAGAAGAGGTAATAATACTGATACTACTCAAATTGTTCCACATAATAGAAACAGAATGAACATTACCAAACTCTTTTTTTTGATCCCCAATTATGCTGACACCCAAATCACACAAAGACACAACTATCAAGAAGAATTACAGACCAATCTGTTCATGAACATTGTTGCAAAAATATTCAGTAAAATACTGTCAAACCAAATAGAAGAACACATCAGAAAAATCATCCTCCACAACCAAGTAGGCTTCATCCTAGAGATATGGGGATGGTTCAAAATAAGAAAATCCATCAATATTGTCCATATAAACAAACTGAAAGAAAAAAAGCACATGATCATCTCATTAGATGCTGAAAAAGCCTTAGAAAAAATTCAACACCCTTTCATGATAAAGATCTTGCAGAGATCACGGATATAAGAAACATACCTAACATCAAACTAAATGGAGAAAAACTGAATGGAATTCCACTAAAATCAGGAACCAGACAAGCCTAGCCACTCTCTCCCTATCTATTCAATATAGTGCTTGAAGTTCTAACTAGAGCAGTTAGACAACAAAAGGAAATCAAGGGGATACAAATTGGAAGGGAAGAAGTCAAACTTTCACTATATACTGATGATATGGTTGTATGCATTAGAGACCCCAAAAATTCTACCAGAGAACTTCTACATCTGATAAACACATTCAGTAATGTGGCAGGATACAAGATTAACTAAAAATATCAGTAGCCCTCCTGTATTTAGATGATAAACAGGCTAAAAAAGAGATCACGGAAATATCACCCTTCACAACAACAACGAAGAACATAAAAATATCTGTGGTAATTCTAACCAAACAAGTGAAAGGCCTGTATGAAAACAACTTTTAATCTTTGAAGAAATAAATTAAAGAAGACATCAGAAAAGTGAAAGATATACCATGCTCTTGGATAGATAGGATTAACATAATAAAAGTGGCAGTATTACCAAAAGAAATCTTTAGAGTCAATGCAATACCCATCAAGATCCCAACACAAGTCTGCACAAAACTGAAAAGAAGACTACTCCACTTCACAGGGAAAATCAGAAATCAAGGATAGCCAAAACAATGGTGTACTAAAAAGAACTTCCAAAGGCATTACCATCCCTGACTTCAAACACTACTATAGAGCTACAGTAATGAAAACAGCTTGGTATTGGCATAAAAAACAGACAATTGGACAAATGGAACCAAATCAAAGACCCTGATATCAATCCACACACCTGATTTTTGACAAAGAAGCTAAACTATAAAATGGAAAAAGGAAAGCATCTTCAAGAAATGGTGCTGGCATAACTGGATGTCAACATGTAGAAGAATGCAAATAGAACCATATCACCATGCACAAAACTCAAGACCAAATGGGTCAAAGACCTAAACATAAAACCAACTACAATGAAACTTACAGAAGAGAAAGTGGGAAGTATTCTTGAACACAGTCACACAGGAGACTGTTTTCTGAACATAACACCAGTAGCACAGACACTGTGATCAACAATTAATAAATGGGTCCTCCTAAAACTGAGAAGCTTCTGTAAGGCAAAGGATACAGTCAACAAGGGAAAATGGCAGCCCACAGAATGGGAAAAGATCTTCACCAACCACACATCTGACAGAGGACTTATCTCAAAAATATGCAAAGAACTCAAGAAACTAGACATCAAAAGAACAAATAATCCATTTAAAAATGGAGTACAGATCTAAACAGAGAAATAGCAACAGAGGAATTTCAAATGGCTGAAAGACACTTTCAACATCCTTAGCTGCCAGAGAAATACAAATCAAACAAACAAACAAACAAACAAACAAAACACTGAGATACCATCTTACACATGTCAGAACAGCCAAGATCAAAACCATTGATGATAGCTTTTGCTAGAGAGGATATGGAATAGGGGAACCACTCTTTCATTGGTGGTGGGAGTGACAACTTGTACATTTGCTTTGGAAATCAGTATGGAGTTTTCTCAGAAAATGGTGACTCAATCTACCACAAGACCCAGCAATACCACTTTTGGGCATATACCCATCACTTTTGGACACATTCACCACAAGAACATTCGTTCAATTATGGTCATAGCAGCATTATTCTTAATATCCAGAACCTGAAAACAACCTAGATGACCCTCAACTGAAGAATGAATAAAAAGAATGTGGTACATTTACACAGTAAAGTACTACTCAGCAGTAAAAGTCAATTGCTTGTTGATATTTGCAGGCAAATGGATGTAACTAGACAAAAAACATCCTGAGTGAAGTAACCAAGATCCAAAAAGTCAAGCATAATATGTATTCACTCCTAAGTGGATATTATACATAAAACAAAGGATAGCTAACATAGGTTCCACAACCCCAGAGAACCTAGGTAACAAAGGATACTCTAAGAGTAAGTTGGTAGCTTGTGAGCCATGAGGGTGAGTGGAATGACAGAGGGAGGAAGGAAGAGTAGTGGGGAAAAATAAACAGCTCAATAAAAACAAGTTCAAAAAGGAAGAAAAGGATACAAAAGCTGCACTAGAATATGTATGAAAATATCCTCCACAGTATTAGACTGGCAGATTAATATTGTACAACTAACTATATTACCAAAAATAATATACAGATTCAATTCAATTCCCATTAAAATACTCATGCTGCTCTTTACAGACATGGTAGAGTGGAGAACCCAAAACTCAATATGAAATTACAAATGACCAGGAATAGCCTAAGTGATTCCAAGGAAGAAAGTAAAAAGCTGGAGATACCACAAAACCAGATTTCAAATTATACTACATTGCTACAGTGGCAAAGACAGCCTTCAACTGGCAGAAAAATCCAGGCATATGCAACTAAATAGAAGACCCAGAAATAAACCAACAGAGCTATGGCCAACTATATTTGACCAACATGCAGTCAAATCCTTGCAGAGGGAAAAAAAATAAGCCTATTCAACAAATTCGGCTGGGGAGAAAAAAAAGGTTATTCTTTTGTAGAAGAATTAAGACCCATATCTTTCTTCCTGTAAAAAATCAACTCACATTATATCAAAAACTTTAATTTAAAATGTGAAAATATTGAAAGTGATAGTAGGAAAATGGAATTTATATAGGTAGGAGATTTGTGAATCTGAATAGTTTCTCTAGTCCAAGAATTAGCCCTATAAATGAGCAGATAAGTCCACATAAAATTAAAAGGTTTCTGCACAGTAAAACTTTCAGCAAAATATTGGATAGCACACAGTATGAGAGAAAAATCTTTCTCTGTTCTACTTGAGATAGGGGGCTGTTGAAACGAATTTACAAAGAACTTCAAATACTAAACACACACACACTCACACACTGCCAATCAATAAATGGGCTGATGAAAAGATATTTCCCAACAGAAGACAATTACAAATTGTCTTTAAGCATTTTTAAAGTGTTTAATATCTTTAGTCATCAGGAAAATGACAATTTAAACTGCTTTGACTTAAAACCTCATCCAAGTCAGAATGGCTATCATAAAGAATTCTGACAATAAATATTAGAGGAAGAGTGCAGTGAAAGAGAAACCCCCATTCACTGCTGGTGGAAGGGTAAGTTAGTACAGCCATTATGAAAATCAGTATGAAGGTTTCTCAAAGTATTGAAAATAGAAATATAATATGACCCCACAATAAAGTTCCATGGAATATACCCAAAGTAGTTCATATTTGCCACAAAATGCTTGTACTTCCATGTCTATTGCTAATTTATTCATAATGGCTAGGAAAGAAATAGAAACAGACTATATGCCCATCAACAAATCAATAAACAATGAAACATATACCAATACACAATGGAAGTTTCATCAGTTAAAAAGAAAAGGAAGTCATTAAACTTGTAAGAATACATATGGATCTGAAATGTATATTAAGTAAAATGATCAAACTCAGACAATATCTGAATGTCCTCCCTCATAAGAACCCTAGTTTGTAGTCTCATCTATCATCTATCTATCTATCTATCTATCTATCTATCTATCTATCTATCTATCTATCTTTCATCTATCTACCTATCATCTGCCTTTTTATCATCTATCCCTCTATTTTTCCATTTATCTGTATCTTCACGTTTCTCTGGATGTATGCATGTGCATAAAAACGATACTAAGAATCTGAAACAAATCATGATTCAGTTAACTTAAGGAGCATATGGAGTCTAGACTCACAGACTTTATTTCTACTGGGAAAATTGTCTCAACACATAATAGAAAGGATGTTTGTGTAGAATGAATGGAGCAAAGGGTGGATACCTCAAAGAATTGTGGGATAGTGAAAACATAATTAAAAGTACATTGGTAAAGTTTTTAGAAAAGACTCACAACCAGTGAGTCTTATTATCAAAGAAGCACAAACTCAAAAGCAAGTTCATAATAGGATTTTGTAATGAGCCTGTGATTGGTTTAAAGTGCACGGTATCTTGGATCTCACAGGAAACCAAATGATACTGCCTTATACAATCTGATGCTGACCAATGTCACACAAAGGAAGCACTGTGACTCTTTCCTCTGTGGATGATGTCACAGCAGGCATGATGACTGGCCATGGTTCTTTACTGCTGGAACCCAGACTCAGTTCAGCCTCTCTTCTTAATGCCTGTGTTCAAGGGGATTTTTCCCTACTAGTCAAACTGGCATTTGACATCCCTGTCACATTTTTCCAAAAATGTCCATAATTAATATGTCTTGGAGTAGGTAGCTCTATACCTCACATTGAAGAAAGAAGACAGAAAAACATACATCATGCCAATAAACAGCCTTCCTCTCAAAACCAGAAAGATTTCTATTCTCTATTCCCTATTTTCACCCATTTTCCTCAGAAATGAGAAACCTGTCAGATTTGAAGGAGGTTTAGAAAGCCATTCTGGTCTTTACAAGAACTGTGAATCTTTCCTTGACTGATTTTACAAATAACAACAACAAAATCCTATTATTTCTCAATCTCAAATAAAGTCTTCAAGTAAAACTAGTTATTTTTTTGGTAAGATCATATTTGGAATAAAGGTTTTATTTAATTACATTCAACAAAGGTTATTTATAACATTGTGCATATCCACATTGTATTGTCTAGGAGTTTGCTATATGGAATTAGATGGCACTTTTTACCTCATGCTGACAACTTAATAACTCATTTTTTGTTTTTATTTTCCTGTCTTTTGTTTGAAAGAGTGTACTCAAGAGGTGACAATGTCACTAAACCTTCAGGTTTGGCATGATCATTAAGAGACTCCAAGTACATTTAAAGCTATTGGCTCTCTATTATTTCTAAGAACCTCAAAAAATGAAACTTTGAATTTAACAGGCAGACAAGGGGCTTATGTTCTGCCCATAAATGATATGACTAGATGTGGAACAGTTTCATATTTACAGGAATAATAGGCTGAAGAGAGCATAGACCTGTGCATTGACTTTCCTTAGACAAAAGTAGGACACAGTTGACCAGGCTGCAATTGTTCTTGTGTCTTACTTGTGGAGATGCTTACCAATGACTCATCCAAAGCAGAGACAAAATAAAAGATCATGAAATCTGTGAACTGAGATTCTGTTATATTGAGACTCAACTATAGGACAATGAATGTTCTTTATTATTTTCATTCTATATTTATTTTGCATAAGATTTATTTTTTTTATTTTGCAGAGAAATTAAACCCATACTAGAGAGAATTAAGGAAAAATTCACAGACACTGCATCTTGAACCTTACATACCTGATACATATTTGACATAATTATATCATCATATTTGGTGATCATCAAAATCTTAGGCTATAGCAATAGAGAGAAGAGACAATATATGAGGGATGTCAAGATCATGAAGGGGAAATCTACAGAGACAGATGAACCAAGCTGGTGGGAACTCATAAAATCTACAGAGACAGCTGTGGAGCCTCCTTGGGAATGAACAAGGCCCTCTGTGTGCATGAAACAGTTGTGTATCTTGGTCTATCTGGGGTTCCCCTGATAGTGGGACCAGGATCTATCCTTGGTGCATGAGCTAACTAGTGAGAACCCATTCCCTACGGTGGGATGCCATACTCAGCTCCCTCAGGGGAGGGTCTTGGTCCTGCGTCAACTTAATGGGACAGTCTTTGTTGACTCCCCATGGGAGCCTTACCCTTTGAGAGGAGTGGATGGGAAGTAGGGTGAGGGGAGGCAATGAGGAGTAGGAGGGGAAACTCTGATTGGAAATGTAAAATTAAATTAAAAATTAAAATTTATATGGTTGAAATTTAATTTGAAGAAATGTATTTGTCTAAGAGCAATGAGTCAGGAAGTAGTCCTCAGTATCCACTAAGTATCTGTTTCTTTATGCTACTATGCACTATGTACATATACCATTGGATTTGAAATATGTAATAATAGTAGTATTAGTTTTTAAATGTTAAAAATTACTCATTTATAACTTCAATAACATATCATTTACTACATATATTAATAAAATATGAAATTAAATCTATTCAATATCCAAAAGTACCTTCATTTAAAACTAAATATGACAATTTACAGGTACTTAAAATAAGAAGACTACATCTTATTCAAACATCCAAACACTGATTTTTGATTGGCATATAATTATTTTTCACATGCTTATTCAAGAATTGCTTAATGTTGTAAGAAATTTGGTTTTCTTTTATATACAGTACAGTTATCAGAAAACTACAAGTGAAAGCAACCACATCTTAGAAGATGAGTTGGAAGAAATGTTTTCAAAATAGAATCATTTTCTTCAACTCTAAATATATTGATACATTTTATGTGAAGAAAATACATAAGTGCATAAATTCAATTTTATTTTCTATTACCTCTCTTACTCTTTCCCTGCCAAAACAAACAATTTCTTAAAATTTCTCTGAAATGGTTTTGTTGAAGGGAAAAGAGTATGATATAAATTCAATAAAGAAATCTATTAAAGTAGGGTTGTGACTGACAGCTACAGTTAGGCGAACAACTTCTACTAGATAGTTTTTACTGTCAAAAGTAGCACTAATTCACCTATGGAAATCTACACCCAAAGTCACATCAAAACTGGTACACTTAGGAAGCAAACTTTTGGTATTTATATGAATAATTAATTCCAGCTGATGGATGAGATTTAGACACCATGTACTAACAGCAAAGGCATGCCTGTATTCATGGAACAATATTGCCCAGGAAACTCAAATAGGTTTGTGTGAAATAAGACTTTAAAATACAGCAGTTGGAAACTAAAATCATAATTTTGACTAAATGTTACCTAATTATTGAGTTTCCTTGTCTATGTTTTTATGGACTGTGATATATAAATAGGCTTTTCTACAATCTATCTTTAGATGGAAATTGTAAATATTTATATTAATATATATATAAAATGTGTGTGCAGTGTGCATATATGCAAATATGTACACATGCATATTTTCCTTATATATGAACACTTCACTATAAATATTTATGCATAGTGATTGTAAACATGCATGCATTTGTGTGAATACACACAGATACCCAGACAAACACATAATCTATGAATTACCTGACATTTTACTCAAGACCTGACTACTGGTTGTAAAGGTGGCTCAGTGGAAATTAGCAGCTGTTGCTCTTTCAGAGCACCAAAGTTCAGTTCTCAGCATCCATATCATCAGGTTCACAATGGCCTGTAATTAAACGTTTAAGAATCTGATGCCCTCTTCCAGCCTCCGAAGACTTACTCACTGAGGTGAACTTACCCCCACAAAGGGAATCATACATACATGTGAGTAAAAACTTAAATCTTAAAGGAAGAGTACATATACAGTGGTGATGGTACTACAAAGGTTTAAGAGAGCTTAATATTTCCTGCTGCTTAGTGCTTGATTTTTATCTTTACTATTGTTAGTTATACTTATACACAGAAATACTTATTATTTTCTAATCCCTGATTATGTTCTAATCCCTGAGAATTCAGTGAGGAATAATGTCATATAATTATATAGGCCAGAAACAACCAGCCATAAAACACAGCTTCAATGTATAATACATTATGACATATAAGGCTGTGTAAGCACGTTCTCTGATATTCACACTGTTATGAAATCATCTAAAAACACATTTCTCAGAATGTATCCCCATCATTAAACTATGCATTACACACACACACACACACACACACACACACACACACACACACACACACACACACACACACACACACACACACAGAGAGAGAGAGAGAGAGAGAGAGAGAGAGAGAGAGAGAGATTTATGCACCCATTATATTTATGTGTGTATCATATAGGAATAGACAGCCTATTTGAATTATGATAGAAATCTTGATAAATAAATTCAAATGGCTGGGAATTGTATAGTCTAGATTTGTGTGTTTAATTTGTTGATAGTTTTACTCAGCTTGCTAAGGGCTTTATAATTGCTAATGAAAAGTCAAACATGTTAATGACATATGAGCAGAATGTTAACATATGTAGTATAATTTTTGTCTTCCCATGCAGATATGACTATGTAAAACTCAGATGAAATTTGTCCCACTGTATTCACAAAGGTCAACTTTTCATAAACTTCAAATAAATTGCTTCTATTTAGAACTACCTACTCATCCTCATACTTAATGCAATGCAGTATTAAATCGTGTTTATCATTGTAGTATGTTCATTTGTTAATGGGACTTTCAATGGCATTTTATAAAAAAATCAACTAAAGGGTTATGATAGTTTGGAAAAGGAAATATTCTTACACAATTGATGACCTGCTTTTGATGTACAGTATAAATACCTTTCATTTTATACTATCACTTCATTTTCTTCACTTAGAAACTTTCTCATTATTGAAGAGGTGGAGTTTGTTTTCTCCCCTCAGGGCCATTAATGAGAAGAGCAGGGACACACTTTTGTCTAGTTCAGGCTTTAAGTGGTTTGCTGCTGTTGCTGGTGATGGTGAGTTTGGAGATAATAGTCTTAAAAACAAGACTTTTGATGGTAGTAGTCAGATATTTAACAAGACAATGTCTATTACACAAGTTCAATCAAACCATGCCTACATAAAAAAGAGAGCAAATGTTTAGAAAACTCAGAGGAAACTTTTTGCAACAGGGGCCAGTCAAGTATCTCTGGAAATGGAAGGAGGGTAAAGTCCAAAGGCTCTGAAGCCTAGACATTGCCACATTCTTGGATTCCTGTTACAGATTAAATCAGCTAAGAAATACCAACACCAATAGAACA
The DNA here is from genome assembly GCF_003668045.3 of Cricetulus griseus. Taxonomy (NCBI): domain Eukaryota; kingdom Metazoa; phylum Chordata; class Mammalia; order Rodentia; family Cricetidae; genus Cricetulus; species Cricetulus griseus. The sequence goes on from NC_048600.1 coordinate 54,417,672, forward strand.
TTATTTACAAACACTGGAATTTGAAAGATACTGGCCCTTCTCATGCCATGAAAAATTATTTTCCTTTATTTATGCAGTTCATTTAAACGTTGATTGTCATATTTTGTGTATGAGGGTTCTGCCTTGGGGAAATATATGTACACTGCTTGTGTGCCTGTTGCCAGCAGAGGCTGGAAGGGTGTTTTATCACCTGGCAATGGAATTATGAATAGTTATGAACCACTGTGTGGGTATGGGGAATTGAATCATAGTCCTCTGCAAGATCAACAAGTGCTCTTAACCTCTGAACCATCTCTTAGCCCCTTCAAAACAAGGGACTTGCCAGTACAAGGGATGAACTGAATTCATAGTCCATAGTTTGCTGAGTTTCCACCTATGATTTAAATAATAAGAGTGAGAGGATGACATGAATACTTGTCAAAGCATTGCTGTTTTCTCTAAATCAGCATGACATCTGTCTAGGTTAATTCCAAATTGTAAGGATGCCATCGACCATAATGTAAAGTTAGTTTAGAAACCTTAATAAATTTGTGTCGACTGATAGCATAAAGGATAATATGTTACATAATTTTTATCATATATGTGTATATGATATATCCTCAGAATACACAATGGAAAATCCCAGTCTTAAGGGACAACCCAATATTTTAATTATTATAAAAATAATATAAAGCACCTCACAATACTCAGAAGAGGTTAAAGGTACAATGACTGAGACAAGAAGATGGAATAAGACTCTGTGGACAGTGCATAGACCCTGGCATGAAGCTCAAATGTAGACACCACCCTCTGATTATGAAGTCTGGGGAGAATAAACAGCAATTCTATGGTGACTGTAGAAGCAGACGACATTGACCCACTCACCTCTAGCTTGCGCTAGGAGAGTGCGTTCTAATTAGATGTGGGACCATAGAGAATTCTGAAAGGATTTATTAACTTTAAAATATCAGAAAAATATGTAAAAGAAAAAACACACCTACAATAAGAGTTAATACAAACCTGTAAAAATGAGTACAGTTATAAAAGAATGAGTCAATTTTCTTTTGTACATGTATGGACTATGCTAGGACCTACATGAACAAGATCAGGAACTTTAAAGCTTATGTTAATTAAGTAAAGCAATACACTATAACTTTTAAAGTCAAATATAGGTAAGCTTGATTATGTTAATTACTATGTGTTTTGACTTAAATGTGAGGCATGAACTTCTCATAGAACTTTTCTCAAGCATATGCCATAATTATACAGGCATGTTAACAAATCTAAAAATAGAATTGCTTTGTAAAATGTTGGCTGGATTCCTTAAAACAGCTACATTCAAATTAACTCTGTGGAAGGGATGGCACCTCAGCTATGATGGATTGCATTCCCTCCCTCTGAACACTGTATCACACCCTGAGACACAGAATTTATTCAAGAAACTGCACATGAAAATAGCAGCATTTTGTAGATGAAACTCTTTACATCATAAGATTTTCCAGCATTAGTGTCTTGAACCCCAAAATACTTCATATATGTTTTAGAATAGAGCATCCAGAGGTAGCTCTGAACACACTAAAAGGGGTGTACTGTGACTTAGCTGTAGAGATCAGAGCAGTGTTATGTGTGCAGCCACAAGAAACTATGAGAAAGAAGTCTGAAATCCTCCTTAGGGTTCCTCGGTGTGCCATGACTGACATCTTGATTCCAACCTTGTAAAATTTCCTTCTTATATGTGCTTCAGGGATTTGAAGAGGAAAAAAATTAAGTTCCAAAGTCTGTGGTATTATCTTGTAAAAAAACATAGGAAACAAATATGGTACAGGCAAGTGCTAAGAACTTGGTATGGCTAGATGGTAGAGTGAATACAGAAGGGATGGGGACTCAAATTTAACAGTAACTACACAAAAGCTGGGTATGCTTAGAAAACCATTGCCTACAGATTCACTTAGACTTCTGTTTCCAAAAATCAGATGGAGATGAATAAATGAAGATACAGAAAACAGCCTGCTGTCTATCACAGGTGCGTGTTTACACTGAGTCCTCAAAGACTTATGTATAGCTCAGATAATGTCATTATTGACAAAATTCACTTTGTTCATTACAAGGGAAAATTTTCAAGAGAGAGAGAGAATTTTAATAAGAATTTTTGAAATTCTTGTTGGCTTTATTCCAGCTGTTTTAACTAGATTGTAGCTTTTCCTTAGATGAGGATTGGTACTATAAAAATCCTGTTGCCAATGCTTGCCTCAAGCTAGACACTTAAGTTATCGAACTAAAGATTGATTTAAATTGAGTATAATTATATGTCAAGAATCTAAAAAGTTTTGCCCTTATTTAACCATTCATTTTCAAATCTATAATTACTCACTATAAGTTTAGTTGATGGTCCTGAACTTGTGTCTAGTAAAATGAAATCTATATGCTGGTTAATTTAATCTGAAAAGAAAAGACTCACATATAAAGCTGCTAACACGGTGAGCAATTCCATGAATTTGAAATGGTATCACATAACCTTTACATCTGTGATGGACTTGAATCACACACTTAGTTAAAATGTGGTCAAGTTCCAGTATTTACAAGGTAGCCTGGCCCTTGGAAGAAAACAACAACAAACAAAATGGACAGACAAACAAAAATGGAGATTCTATTTTATACTTCCTGTTTAGAAAAAGAAGAATTTCTAGAAGTTTACAAACACAGTGTTACCAAATGTGTAAAATGTCAGGAACTTTCATATGCACCGCGGCAGCTGTGAAGAGAAGCAACTGAAGGAAATTAAATGGTCCTTTAAAATTTTTTAATAATAAGCAAGTCATTTGCTAGTAGTTTCACTTCCAGGTATTAATCCAACAGATTTTTCCATTTAAAAGTTGAGAAGTGTGTAAAGGATTACACACTTTACAATGTGTATGTCCTTACAATGTCTGTGAAATCACAGCAATTCTGATTTATCCTTGTGGAAAATACAACCAGGCACCCACAAGTGGTGATATAGGCAGCCTCCAAGAAAGTAAATTAAAACAAGCAGGACACACACTCTGTTTAGATCTAAGTGCTTTGTGGTGGTTTTTTGTACATGTGTACATTTATATATTTCTATGCTTTCTCAAGTACATCATTTTGAAATACCTTAATGTAATTTCTCACAATGACTCTCACTGGCAATGGATATCCGGATTTAGGCAAAAATAGAAATTTTAAACATCTTACATATTATTTTTACATGAAAAATCATCATGTTTATTAGAAAGAGACTATTTTATATTTGGGAATGAAGCTTTAAACTTTCACAGCGAATATGAAGACTGCCCCAGTGTGCCCTTCCTAGAACTACAAAGAGCCTCTGTCTGCTGTCATACAAGTTCTATCAGGATTTCAATAACAGAGCAGTGACCCAAATTCCAGGATGAATATCACAGCACATCTGAGTTTTTTTTGGGGGGGGAGGTGTTTCTTTGTGTCTTCCTTGGTTTGTTAGTTTTTTTTTTTTTTTGGTTTGTTTGTTTTTTGTATTTGTACTGGTTCTGTAACATATATCTTTCTCATGTATATAATTTTTAAAGTTATACTAGGCAAGTAATTTTTTTTATTTTTCAGTAATTAGATAAATATGTGTGCCTAGAGTTATTGTGTTCCTTCCTCTGCCCAGGTAACTAACCATCTACTATTGATCTATATTCTCATGGTTTATTTCTTTTCGTTGTCCAAAAGAATATTGAAACGCTGTTGCCAAATAATATTACAGCCATGCACTGATGCTGAGTGACTGGCAGTCTGCCCCACACTGTAAAAATAAGACTGTATCATTAAGTCAAGGCTCTCAGGTATTTGCCAACCTGGGTAATGATGTCTCTCTGGGATACCTGCCCTTTTGGCAGCCTACCATCCAGGCACGAGTCAGCAATCACAATTAGTGTGAAGTGGAATAAGAGTGCAAAGTCTGCAGAAATGAATGCAAAGGAGCTGTAAGGAAGTCTGAAGTGCAAATCAGTGAGCAGTCACCGTCCTCAAGGCAGAAACTGCTTCATTCTTGAAAGGAAAGGGGGCAATGAAAGATTGACTGCCAAACCAGAATCTCTGTATAGATATGTCTGATAATCCTGTTATTCTTCCAACCATTTCAGACAAAGTGTCCCAGATGTGTGTCTTTCCTTTAGAACAGTGGCACGTGGCTTTCCCCAGAGTGAAAGACTGATTGTTGTGATCCGGAATAGGGTTTATATTCTGTTTAAATGTACAGAAAAATGAAGAATCAACACAGCAACAGTAGAATTTGAGAAGTATTTGAGTAAACACTATGATGGATTTATCTGGTGAGTGCTTACTTTAAGAACTTAAAGCATATGTATTAATATTTATGTATAATATGATATCATCCACAAATAGTGAAAGTTTGACTTCTTCCTTTCCAATTTGTACCCCCTTGATCTCCTTTTGTTGCCTTATTGCTCTAGCTAGAACCTTGAGTACAATATTGAATAGACATGGAGAGAGTGGACAGCCTTTTCTTGTCCCTTATTTAAGTGGAATTGCTTTGTTTCTCTCTCTTTAATTTGATGTTGGCTGTTGGCTTGCTGTATATTGCCTTTATTATGTTTAGGTAGGTTCCTGTATCCCTGATCTCTACAGAACCTTTATCATGAAGTGGTATTGAATTTTGTTGAAGGCTTTTGCAGCATGTAATGAGATGATCATCTTTTCTTTTTTTCTTTCAGTTTGTAGAATACATTGACAGATTTTCATATATTGTACCATGCCTACATTAAGGAATGAAGCCTCCTTGATTATGGTGGATGATTTTTTGATGTATTCTTGGATTTGGTTTGCCAGTATTTTATTGAGTATTTTTGCATCAATGTTCATGAGGGAGATTGTTCTGTAATTCTCTTCATTTGCTGCAAATTACTTTAGTTTGGGTATCAGGGTAACTGTGACCTCATAAAAAGATTTTGACAATATTCCTGCTGTTTCTGTTGTGAGTTTTTATTTCTCAGAAAATCGGGAATCAATCTACCTCAAGTCCCAGATATAATTCTCTTGGACATATATACAAATGATGCTCAATTATACCTTAAGGGCACTTGCTCGACTATGGTCATAGCAGCATTATTTGTAATAGACATGACCTGGAAACAACCTATATAGTCCTCAACCAAAGAATGAATAAAGAAAATGTGGCACATTTACACAATGGAGTATTACTCATCTGTAAAAAACAATGGCATCATTAAATTTGCAGGCAAAAGGATGGGACTAGAAAAAATTATCTTGAGTGAGGTAGCCCAGATCCAGAAAGACTGACATGGTATATACTCACTCATAATTGGATATTAGATGTAAAACCAAAGGATAACTATACTCCAATCCTCAGCCCCAGAGAAGCTAGGAAACAAGGAGGACCCTAAGAGGAACATGCATGGACCTCCTCAGGAAGAAATAGATGAGTTGTTCTGGGTAAATTGGAGGCAGGAGTGGTAGAGGGGAGGATATAGGACATGAAAACATTAAGGATCAGCATAGTTGAATTGAGGGAAGGATAGAGGGGGGAGTAACGAGAGATATATATTGATATAGGTTAGGGAGAAACCTGGTGCCAGGGAAACTCTCAGGAACTCACAAGGATTACTCCAGCTAAGACTCCAAGCCATAGTGGTGAGGGAGCCTGAACTGGCATTCGCCTGTACTCAGATTGTTGATTACCCTAAGAGTCATGAAAGTGCCTCCATCCAGTATCTGATGGAAGCAGATATAGAGGGCCACAGTCAAACACTGGGCAAAGCTCAGGAGTCCAGTTGAAGTGAGGGATGAGTGCTAACATGAGTAAGGAGTGGGGTGTCAAGATCATAACTGGGAAACCCACAGAGACAGTTGGTCAGAGCTTGAGGTATCTCACAGTCTTTGACTGACAGGTAGGGAGCTGGCATAGGACTAACCTAGGCTCTCTGCATCTAGGTGACAGTTGTGTACCTTGGTCTTTTGCATGACCCCTAGAAGTGGGACCAGAACCTGTCCCTGATGCATAAGCTGGCTTCTCAGAATGTATTCCCTTAGTGGGACGCCTTGCCCAGCCTTGGTGCAAGGAGGAGGAACTTGGTCCATCTTCAACTTGATATGCCATGCTTTGTTGACTCCCATGGGAGACCACATCCTTTCTGAATGGACATGGAGGAGGATGGATGGGGGGTTATAGAAGGGAGGTGGGAAAAGGAACAGTAGGAAAGGAAGAAGAGGAAACTGTGGAATTTAAAACAAACAAATAAATAAAATACTCAATAAAAAAGAACTTAAAGCATGTCCTGAAGGTATTTTTCTTTAATTGTGTAAGCAGTGCTAACCAGAAAGCCTCAGGGTCTGCTCTCACAGTGTATCACTTTCAATTTGTAAGAATTTATTTGCCCTGGTGCATAATTTTGCCTAGGTTTCTGCTGCTGCATCCACAACCATGACAAAGCTATGACTGACAGATATGAAAGTGAAGGTTGAGTGAACAAATTTAGTATTAGTTGCTGATAGGTTGTCAGTGTTTACTCATAAGTTGTGGCTTGGACCAATTTGGAGCTTTCAAAAGCTATCTTAATTTTATTTTCTTCATCTAGTAGTTAGTAGATCAATACCTTTATGTGTCAGTACCATTTAAAGAGACAGCATGATTAAAAAATTAAAACACTATATAGTCACTGTGTGTTTATGTGTTGGCTTTCTGTTTCCATTTGCTAACTCCATAAGGGTTGCATAGAACCTTTTGCATCCACAATTGCATCGCCATCTTATAGCCACTTTAGCTTTACACCTCTTGATCATTTCTTCTAAGTATTATACCCAGAATGCGGCTCCTCCACAGGAGTTGTACAGACTTTTAGGTGTGGTTCAATTAGTCCTCAATGTAAATATCCATTGTTTCTCACCACATAGAGCCATTACTGAAACCCCTTAAATTTACAGACACCAAAACCATCAATGAAAAAAAAAAAACTTGTCAAAATGGCTTACAGGTGGACATTCTACTTACTCTCTCAAGCATTTAATTGAATTCCATGCAATTTCATGTGCATTATAATAGACTCCTTTTACACCATCAGGAAACAAGTTTAAAACATGTGCCGTGCATTAAACATCAAATAAATATTCAGCAAGGGAAAGAAAAACACTTCTAAAGAAGTATAGTAATTTTACAGTCTCTGGTTTCTAATAAATTTTTACAGCAATTCTAAACTACATTAGCAACTCCTGGTTTATTGTCAGACTTCAGCCCAACGTCCCCCAGTGACATGTGAAGTCTTTACCCAAGCAGTTGAACTTTCACAGTGGTCCTCATTGGCAGGAATCTTGTCAGATTAAATTGACAGATGTTGTCAAATAAGGATACATGGTCTAATCCTATTCCCCTGATGATGACATGTCTGTCCCTTCACTATTGCTGGATTGCAAATTGCTGGAACATCCAAATAACCAAATGTTTTATAACAAAAAAGAATGTATTGACCTTTCAATATGATGGCTCTCCCCTGAATAAATCACCTAAACAGTTTGGTAGTGTAATTCTTATTTCTAGGATACTCTGCATATCAGTTGTCTATCAATAAAACATTTACTACATGACATGGATTATTCATGGTAATTCATGACTGCCTGCAATTTTTTGTTTGTTTTCAAAGTAAAATATTGTGTACCACTGATGAAATTATTTTTTATTTTAATTGGAGAAAATCTAGATTCTCTTTAGTATTTTTCTCATTTTGTTAGCATTAGAAAAATTACCCATGTAATTGACAAGCTACAGTGACAATGTGTTGCAAAGAATGGAAGGCAAAATCAAACTTGAAACACCTGAAACTAGTGCATTGCTCTTTGTATGATATGGCATATATCCATGGTAGAAAACACTGGATGACTTAAGATAGAATGTGATGAAACCCTCTACCTTTACACAAAAATTAAGAGCCCTATATACCTTTAAAATAAATTGTGTGTGTACTAAAATTGAAGAGCATCTTGTCTCTAAAAAGTCCAGGATTCAAGGTAGAACATCATATATTGTTGCTCATATGTTTAGATATAGTAGATTTTTGTGATTCAACTGTGTGCTCTATGCTATGATAGCACTCTATAAATATAGAAGTTATATACAGTTGTATTTTAAGTGATAACTTGACTAGTATAGAAAAAAAATCTTTTAAAGATAGTATGAGGTTATTTAGAATGTATATTCTTTTTGGTAATTTTCCTGAGTCCTGATATTTCCCTAAAATCGCAAAATTCCACTCACATAAAATTAAATGGGTAATCTGAAATATCAATTAAATTTCAACCAGATAGAAAACTGACATTTTTTCTGAATTAATATAGGAATATTTTATGCCACAATTTCCTTTATGTCAAATACCAAGGGATTTACTGTTAAGCATCTATTTTAAGTATATTTGCATGTAAATTCATTCTAAAAGAGATTTTACTGTAGTTGCCCAAATTAACACACATTCATTAAAATTTAGATATATCCCTAAATTTAGGCAAGTGAAGACTCAATTTCATTCCATTGCATGAATTTGTATATCCCTACCACAATAAACAATTCACATTCATATCTCTAAAGATGTTCTCTACACATAGACAATGTCTTTTTTCCAAGAGTCACCCATCATACTCTAGAATTTTGTTTTCTTTGAGGTGATCAAGCTACAAGAGGAAAATATATCTTGTTTTATTTATCCAATTGAAATTTATTTAACTTCAATAAACTTAAGGTTTCTTTTCTATGCTACCATACACTTTATATTTAAATATCTTCTTAAATTTAAAAAGAACCAGTCTAGATAACTTCTTAGTTTCTTAATAGAACTGATATTCTATTTTAATATATGTGATAAAAATGTAAGTGAGTCGTTGATTTTTATTCTCCTAAAAAGGACTTTTTGAGCACTCTAAAGTACTTACATTAATCTCATCTCAAAAGAGGGTAAAGTGATATATCAGAAAACCAATGAAACTCCAGATTAATGTTACTGTATTAAAATCCTATTTACATAAAATTAACATAAATATGAGTTAGTATGCCATATGCTGCAGCATCTGCTCCTTACTGTATTAATAACAAGGTTGTCCCCTATAGGGATTTTAAAATTAATACATATTTAATTGTACACATATATGTATATATAAATTTTTGACATTGTAATTTATATGAAATTTTGTCAGTTTCAAATAGGCTTGCACATACCTGGATGAAAGTTTCATCATGTATACAGCTTGCAGTCAGTAGCATTTGGAGCCACTTAACTTTCCTCTTTAGAACATTATGTGACTAGTTTTGAGTTAAATAAAATCTTTACTTCACATGACTACTCCTCTTGTTTGGAACAGAGACCACCACATGATCTTTGGAGGCCCAGAGCACAGACCCGATAAGCAACAGCTCATTAGGAAGGCAGATGTCTTGAAAGAATACTATGCTGTATTTTCTGGTATTGGTTTATGTTTTGTTTTGTTTCCCCCTATAATTAAATTCACTTGACAGATGTTATCCCCAAGTTCTATGATGACTAAATGAACTTCATTTTCTTGTCTCAATTTCTTAAGGACAATCAAATGTATGAAGTACAAACACTCTCTTTAATTTGTATTTGACATCACAAATATCAAATGCATGAAGCAGATATGCCATCCATTGTTAAACTGATATTTGATAGTTTCAATTGATCTTTTTAATTTCAGTTTTATGACAATAAAGGTCTATTGTATCTTTTAATGTTTTGTTCAGGAACTTTTATAAAATAGAGAATAATAATTGCTTTAACATCTTATATTTTCCTGGTTTCACTTTCCCAGAATTAAAGAGTCTATCCAGGACTTAAAGAAAAATAAAAACTTCCTTTATTAAAAATTATTATATTTACCATTTATCTTTATAGATAACCATTCACAATCATATTTATGAGTATACAATTAATATAACTATCTGATGTCTTGGATTCATTGAAATAAAATTACTGAACATTTATTTCTCAACATAATATCAGCTATTACATTACCTATTTTCCATATATGATTATATAAAAAGGAAGACAAGTAGAAAATAGACTGAAAGGAAAATGAAAGTTGACATTATTAGTGTGTGTGTGTGTGTGTGTGTGTGTGTGTGTGTGCACATAAACATAAGCATAGGTACATATGGAGTATGAAAGAGGGTTTTGAAATTCATGGAAAGGGAAATACAGATGAATGTGTCTTCAAGTTATAAGTACAGGGGACTGAATCTAGGTCCTCCAGAAAAACAAGCCCTTAACCATGTAGCCATGTTTCCAGTGTGGATATGAATACTAATATATATGTAACACATGTGTTCAGTGGACCAGATTTAGGACCTTATCCTTGCAGTGCAAGCATTTTACTGACTAAGGCATCTTCTCCACACAACTTGCACTGCTGATATTATTCTCATTATTATTATTATTATTATTATTATTATTATTATTATTACTATATCTTATAATAATTTTACTCAGGTAATCTCCAGATTTTCTAAGCCCAAGAGCTTTCACACAAGATAGCACTAGCAGTAATTTACCAGACACTTTGTCTCAGCTACACTGTGATCTATAACAAAATATCTGACCCAGTCAATATATGAAGAAAAATATTAGTTTTGGCTTAGAGTTTTAAAGGTTCCTCTCCACAATTAATTGGTACAGTTGCCTTGGTACTGTGTCAAGGCAGCCCATTAAAGATTGAGCATATGATGCAGCAAAGTGATTAATCAGGATGAGGCGAGCATTGAAAAACAAAGGAGTCTCATTCTCTAATTTTGGGCATGCCAGAGCTCTCCAGTGTAATGAATGTAAGTATTCCAAATAATGTCATCTTTTCAAACAAATTGTTCCCATGTATGCCTTTGGGATACTCAAAATTTAAGTTATATCATATACTAGTATATCCGATGCCAAGGAGATTTAAAGACTTTACATTTTTAAAAATACAGAATTAAATGACACTTATGGACACTTATGGAGGTGAATATAACTATTTGTAGGTAAGTCTTCTTGATAGTATTTGGCTTTATGCCAATTTTCATGTATTTCATTACAACACTTCATTATTATTATTATTATTATTATTATTATTATTATTATTATTTGGTTTTTCGAGACAGGGTTTCTCAGTGTAGCTTTGGAGCCTATCCTGGCACTCACTCTGGAGACCGGGTTGGCCTCGAACTCACAGAGATCTGCCTGCCTCTGCCTCCCTAGTGCTGGGATTAAAGGCGTGCACCACCAACGCCTGGCAACTCTTCATTAATTTTAACTGCTCTGATATAGTTACATTTTCACTTTTCTTTCTGGAAATAGCTTTAAATAAATAATACTCTGTCTCATATTATATTGGTAAATTTCAATGAAAGCAAAAATTAACACTAGCCATGTTTGCATTTGTGCTTATTTCCCTTTATTTGAAGACTACCGATTGTCAGAAGAAGGTAATACATGCAATAATATACAATAACACTATATTCGGAGAACTCCTACTTAGCTTTCTCTTCCTTTTGGGGGGCAATTATTTTCACTGTAATCAAAAAAACTTTCAAATATATTGGTCCCTAGGTTGTCATTATATCCTGGTTGTTGACATTATCAGAAATCACTTCTACATACCTAAGAATCCTGGGAATCAGACTCAGTATTCACTGTTTTGTCCGAAAAAACTTTGATACTAATTCAGCTTCTTGTTACAGAAATAGTACTTGTTTAGAATGATATACATGTGTGATTGATCTACAAAAATCATCTCTAAAATCATCACCTTGGGTCAGAGATTTGAATACGATGGTAAGGGCTCTTGCTGCAATTCCTGACAACCTAAGTTCTTGGGATTCACATAGTGAAAACAGAGAACTGACTTCTATGATTGATCCTCTGACTTCCACCCTTGTGCAAAGATATGCATAAACCCATACTCGAACAAACACATACAAATATATACAATAAGTAAAAAAATAGAAAATCTAAATGCCATTATTAAAGTAAAAAAAGCAAATTAACATCTTAGCCTGAGGAACAGAAACTTTATAAGTACATCTCAAAAAAAGACAAGAAAAAAGGCAAGATAATTAGATTAAAATCAGATATTATTAGCAAAATTACATAACACATAGACTGCTAAAATGTTTTTCAAAGCACGGATTGGTTTGCTATACACAATAAAATTCTAACCTCTTTGCAAAGTTTCATTATCCTTATATGCCATTAAAAATATGTACCTTTGAATGATGTTTTAATCATGAAATGGTCTATGACCAAGCATGAAAGGAATGAATTTTAAAGAACAAGATAAACAAAAACATAGAAGTTCTACATAAAGTGGCACAAAGCTTTTTTAAGCATGCCTGGTTTTGGCCAAAATGTTATGTCATCAAAAATTTAGAGTAACTAAAAGAATAAAAAAAAAATTGTTGACTTTGTTTAGTATTTGAGCCTTCGGGTAAAACCACCCTTTTCCTTAATATATATATATATATATATATATATATATATATATATATATATATCCAGTTACTGATGGATACAGATGCAGAGATCTACAGTCAAGCACCAGGCTGAGCTACAGGAGAGCACAGTAGAAGAAAGGCAAGAGGGATTATATGAGCAAGGGAGGTCAATATCAAAGAAACTCACAGAGACAGTTGACCTGAGGTTGTGGGAGCTCACAGATTCTAGACTGATAGCTGTTAAGTCTGCATGGGAACCTAACTATGTCCTCTACATGTGGGCAAGAGTTGTGTAGCTTAGGCTGTTTGAGGGGCCCCTGACAGTGGGAGAAATATCTGTTCTTGATGCATGAGCTGGGTTTATGGAACCCATTTCCTATGGTAGGATGCCTTATTCTGCCTTGATAGAGGGGGGAGGGACTTGATTCTGCCTCAACTGAATGTGTTAGGCTTTGTTGAATCCTCATGGTAGGCCATATCCTTCCCATGGAGTGGATGGGAGTTGGGTTGGGGAGAATGTGGGAGGAGGAAAGGAGGGAGAATGAACTGTGGTTGTATCTAAAGTGAATAAAAACTTTAAAATAACAAAATCATTGTCTAACTGTGTTGTCAGGAGCATTATGCATTTGGTCACATATTATAATGGGAAGCAGACAAAACAGACGGAGAAGTGCTGATATTCAGTTTGCTTTCCCCCTTCCCCCCCTTATTTGTTGATCTGAAAAGCCAGCCCTTGTAATACTAATGTCCACAAATTATGTCTTCCCTCTATGGAATATTTTCAAAGATACAGCCAGCAGCATGTTTCCTAAGTAACTATAAACCAAGCCAAATTGACAATAATGACTAATTATCATGGAATCTTTAGCATTGTGAATTTGTTAAATAATTTTTGATTCTTAGTTTTATTATTTCTAAACAAGTGCTTCATTGCTCCAAACTTGGCAGATGATCACAGTTCTCTATATTGAATTTTTCCCTAGTAAATTACTTCAAAATATATACTACTGTCCCATGTACCAACTGCAATTATCTCAGATTTGAAAGTAAACTTCCACTTGATAATGGATTTCTTAAAAGCTCCTACTTCCATTTCTAGAACCCACTAGAAATGAATAAGAGCATAAAAACACACACCTGGCAATTCTGAGAAGATCTGAGAGTTTCCTGTAATACTGTGCTATTACTATAAGGAGACTGACTTACTAAGAATAGGGTTAAGTGCAATTTCTTCAACTATGCTTCATACTATGTTAGAATATTGGAATGTGTTAGCAGCATGAAATGGAAAAACATCAGTAGGCAAATGCTTTTAAGGCTTATATAATATTTCCAATAGATTGTCCCCCCCAAAAGCATTGAGTATAAATTATATCTAAACTTGGCAAAGAATGTGGCTGCATTCTGCCCTTGCCCTAAAAATCTGACTGAAGCCAAATTGAAGAGTTTTGGATTAATGGCATTGACAGAGGAGATTTCAAGACAGCCTACTATTGACTGTGTCCTGTCATGCAAGTATGTTTTAGACCTGTTTTACTTGAGATTATCTATGGATTTTTGAATATGTTCACCTTAAACGTCTACAAAGCATATTTGAGAAGCTAATATTGTGTACCATGTATACTAAGCATTCTAAATAGTTTGTCATTATTATAATGAGCTATACAAAGTTTATGGTATTTATGGTAAACACTATAAATGATATATTTGATAGAAAACATGCCACAGAATACTTTACACTATATAGCCTGGTTTTAGAAAATATTACATATTTGAAATTTTAACTGATGGAATTTATCTTGTTATTTATCTGTTTATTTGAAAGATAGAAAAGTCCAATAAAAGTCATAGCTTCTACTATTGATAGGTTATCTTCAAAGTTAAGAGCTACAGTGTTCAGAAAAGTGTAATTGGTCACTTTAGTGTACTTACAATGAGCCAATGCTTTTCTTTCTAAGGGGCATATACAAAAGTGGTCTGAAAACATTAAATTCATTTTCCTTGATTTATTAGTTAGAAAGCCAAATGTACAATACTTTCAAATACTATGAGATGACAGGTGTACTTCTATACTCTAATTGAGTCTGTATTTGTGGGACACCATATAGTTTCAGTGCTCTTGTGCAGTGTAAGTTGAATAATCTTTCAGTTATTTCATGGATTTGTCACAATAGTGAGCATCTGCTGAAGGTTTCATGTGAGCATGAACCATACTTTCAAAAAGAGCTCCTTCTCTCTGCAGTGCTGTGATTTTACATTTGGATAATTATCTTTGTTTGTTTCATGCCATGTCACCTTGCTGTTTGCATTGGAAATAATACTTCTCACCCCTCACTACTAAAACATGTTAATTTGGAATTTCCAATTTATGTGCCTCTGACCCTTTATTTAAATGTGATCTGATATAATTAATATAAACATAACCTAACAAACCATATGCTCACTCATCTGTTACTTATTTTTTTAATATGTGGCCTAATGGATTCTAATATTAACATGTAGAAAACATATGCATCCTAATATCTGGTAAGCAACATATATTCTTGACTTATTTTGAGGAAAAATAAGTGACATTATGTTCTAAAGTACACAAAGTTATTACATACAAAAGAATCAAATATGACTTTAAAATCATGGCATATTAAAAACTAGTCTAGTTATTTTATTACATTTGGAAAACAATTTTTGTAACTGTAATTTTCAAATAACCATTTTGTTCTCATTCAACTGTCCAATCTTGATTTTTTAACAGGAGATTGGAATATCAAAGTCTTAGTAACACTCATTCTTTAGTCTCACTGAGCAGAGTCTCCATACAAGTGTGTATGGTATGCTCTTGCATAGGTTCCTGAGTTGAATATAATCTGCCAATTTGTAAAGCAGAAAAATAAAAGGCACAGATTTTATATGAATGTTTGCAGAGCCAGCTTTAATTCAGACTTTCAAATTTGACTTTCAGATGACTGAAGAATGACTCTAGACTCAATGAACTGTTCTAGAGATTAATTAGCACTTAATTTACTATTATTATGCCACTTATGTGCCAGATGGCCTCCATATATTTTACGTTTAGCTTTTACATATTCTTCTTTTTATTCTTTTGTGCTCCATCCTTTCTGTTGCACTTAAAACTACTGACACTTTCTTTTAATGGTTCCTCAATGAACTGAAATTTTTTCTTCTTAAATCATTTTTAAGGGATACATGGGAGTAAGTAACATAAAGGTTCTCAATGATAGGTAACATTAAAAAATAAACCATGACAATTTAAATGTGCTTTGACTAAGAATGCTGTAAGACACTGATGAGGCAGTGAATTAATCCAAATGGTTTTCTTTAACAAATATTTTAATTCAAAGGGCAATACAAATAGTAATGTATGTTTAAAAAAATCCATAATTCTTACTATTCCTCAGTTATATGTTATTAATTTATATATCATAGCAGTTGCACAGGAAAAGAAATGGACAGATGCTGCATTCTCTTTTAGCCTTTTCCCACTCCATTGCCCACAGTAATACATACACAACTTATGATGTCCTACCATATCACTTTGGGACTTTCACCAACAAACATGGAAATCCTAACAGTTTAATTTCTGAACACATTTTTGATTTAAAAATAATTAAATAATAAATGTAAATGGGATCTCAATGACAACTCAATTGGTAAAGTGCTTTTCAAGATTAGGTACTGAGTTTGGATCATTAGCACCAATGTTGACAAGACAATCGAGCTCTGTAACACCTGTCTCCAGTACCAGAGCTGGGAAATGGCAGCAGATGGAAGCCTGGGGGTGTCTGGCTAGCTAGCCTAACTGAAGTGTGGAGCTCCAAGTTCAGTGAGGCCCTGTGTCAAATATAAGGTAGAGAGTAGTCGAGGAAGTACTTGGTCTTAATGTACACCAACATGAGTATATGCATATCCAAACACACATGCGTGCATATACAAACACATAATTTGTACACACAAATTTAAATAACCTCCATTTTAAAAGATTTTATTATATTAATAACATTTCATTATATATTGTTATTTTCTTTAGTATGTACAATCATATAACATAGCATATATACAGAGAATAATTATAACTCATGTAAAAGATGAGTTATATTATATTATATTATATTATATGAATTATATTATAACTCATGTAAAAAATGAATCAAGGTTAAGAACACTTGCTGTTCTTCCAGAGGACGTCAATTTTCTATACCCACATAGCATATCACAACCATCTGTAACTACAGTTTTAGGATATCTGCCACATTATTCTGGCTTCCTCAGGTACTAGGTACTTGTGTGAAACAAAATATGCATGCAGGCTAGGCATCAATGTACACAGAAAGATTTTCAAACTTAGAAAGTATGAATGAGTATACTATCAGGTTATATGATAGCAACATATTTGTAGATTTCACATCATAGATTCAAAATTCACTCAAATGCAACTGAAGACAAATTTTCCATGAGACAAGTAAGTAAATAAGTTTGCTAAGAATGTCAAACCCAACTGTGAAGAATCCTGTTACTCAGGGTAAATGAAATTATGGTATGGGAAAAGTAAAAATTGACAGGTTTCTACCTGGTATCTGTTAAAGTTAAAAACTAGGTTCCATCATTTTTTTTGTTGTTGTTGTTTGAGACAGGGTTTCTCTGTGTAGCTTTGGAGCCTATCCTGGCACTCGCTCTGGAGACCAGGCTGGCCTCGAACTCACAGAGATCCACCTGCCTCTGCCTCCCGAGTGCTGGGATTAAAGGCGTGCGCCACCAACGGTTCCATCATTTTTATCAGATGTAGGAAAATTCACAATGGAAAATGCACAGATTCCCAAGGAGAATGGGGGCTGTGGCTGCACACATTAGCGTTCGCAATCATTTCAATGTGTCCTCTTACTCTTCAACTGCTAAGATTCTAATCAGTATTAAGGAGAGCATTTGGCACTGTGTTATACTTAGTGAGTTATACACTGCAAGTATATATTGGATACACACGTCTCTTTAAATTTTCTATTTTCTTTCACTTTACAGAAAGTAAATGTCACACAGGCATTTTATAGTCAGAAGAGAGCAGAGAATAATCCCTAAGTCTACTTAGCTTCACAGGATGCAACACTATATATAGTAAGCCGCCATTCTTTGGGAACTGTGTACTGGAATGAATCCATATATGCTGCTGATATATGGTAACAGTAAATTGTTCATTTACATCTTTAGCAGTGTATTTTCTAAAGTTGAGTGGACTGATAGATAATGCACACCAAGACTGCTTTGCTTATAATCTGCGCCTTCCTACCTGTGTGGTGTCATGGCATGTACAGTAACTATGTGTGTGTTCACTTTATGAACATTTGCTAATCAGAACTATGTTTAGTTTCTCAAGTATTGCATGTACTCTGATGCTTCTCCTTGGTCATTTTATGAGGTGTTTCAATTCTTTAGGGTGCATCAGTGCAATAAATACCATGATTCTATGTATTTTTGCATATCCAGTTTGGTATTGCAAATGGATATGTCCAAAACTATGTTTTATATAACCACCTCCTCTCCATAATATTATTATTCTAATGAACAATAAAGACATTCTTCTGGCTTTAAAATTTCAGTGCTATTTTCACACAGTTTGCATGCAATTCATTTTAAACCACAACTCTAAGAAAATAAAAGTAATTACATAAATACATGGCCATAATATAAAAACAGCCTAAATAGGAGGCAGTAATGGCTCAATTATTAAACAATTGCAATACAATCATAGGACTTCAGTTCCATCCTTATCACCCACAAATAGAGCTTAGTTTGGCAGCACATGCATGTAATCCAAGTGCTGGGGAAGCAAAAGCAGGCAGATGCCCTGAGCACACTGAACAGCCAACCTAATTGGTGAGCATCAAGTTCCAAATATAAGTACATGCTCCAAAAATGAAGTACATGGGTCTTGAAGAATGAGGGACAGCCAAGGATGAATGGTGGACCTCATAGCTCAGATACACAAATGAATGCATATCTGAGACCAGTTATGCACCCTAAACACACATGCATATGAACAGTATACCAATTCCCTAAAAACACTAACACACACAAGTACACACACACACACACACACACACACACACACACACACAGACACACACAGAGAGATAGAGATAGATAGATAGATAGATAGATAGATAGATAGATAGATAGATAGATAACCAAAATATACTGAGTCAACATTTATCTGTCAATTGAGGAATAGATAAAGATATGCAAATATAAAATACTTTTAAGCAATGAAAAATAATAAAGGAGAAAAACACAGGGCATTGTTTTAAAACAAGTCATAGAAAGATGAACACTATATGGGATTTTTAAATGTATTATTTACATAATACCAATTTTTTACTCTTGTTTGAATAAAGATTTCCTAGTATACATAGAAACATATCACTTTCATGGTATTTGATAATAAGTATAAATGCACATAGCTTTTTTTTTTTCATTTTGCCTTCAATAATTTGAGTTTCTACTATTCCACTTTCTACCCAGATGCCCAAGATGCCATGGTGTCTCTCACTGAGCAGATCACCTGTGTTGTGTAGTTGGCTTTTCTGTTCTCACTTTCTGCACTGTATGAGCAAAAGACTATTGAGTGATACAGAAAATTCATACATCTGTAGTTTCAGAGGCTTCCTATCTCCAGGTGCTTCTTCCCAGCCCCATTGATCCCCGTTTCCCCGCCAATTTCCCTACTGCTTCTCATCACCTACATTCCCTTGGCATTTTCCCACTTAATAATATCTTCCTCTCCACCCTATGCCTCTTGCTCCTTGTGTTCACTGCTTCCAATTCAGGGTTTCTGTACTTGTTCATCTGGATAAGGTACTTTGCCCCCAGATATCCTTAAAGCTTGTTTCCTGACTCCAAGTTTTATCTCAAAAATAATGTTTTACTCACTTTGTCTTATCCTCTAACTTTTTACAAGACACATCAGTTTTTATGTTGGATTCATTTTAGCAAAAATTTCCATTTCATAGTAATACACAGAATTTTTATTTTCCCATTGTTTCTCTCCATACCAGGATGTAAATTCTGTTAATTATTATTATAACTCAATGCTGAGAACAATTATGTGACACAAGTATGTGTTGGATGAATGTTTGGTAAATGAAAAGAATAGGAATTCCTTGCTGCAAATATATTTTGTGCATGGCTCAAACAGCATAAGTAGTAATTTAAACAATGCAACCAGAATTTAAAATGCTTGTAAACATCTTTGTGAAAGTGCACCTCCAATTTCTATTGTTAGATTCCCTAGCCATGGTAAAGGCTGGGTGTAGAAACAGTTTCCAATGTATGTTTTAACATGTTCAATCGATTTTCATCATTCTTGTTTATAGGAATAGGTAATGTTTTGAAATATAATGTTATAATCTGAAATATACTAAAGCCAACAGATCAGGAGAAAATTGTTGCTCTGAAGTTAGCTTGTTGCTCTCTCAAGAGGAAACTCCCTGCTGTATGGTAGAAGAGCTGAAAGAATAAGTACCAAGGTCACCACTGAGATGAAGAGAGAGGGAAGAACTCAAGGCAAGAGCCAAACTGTGACTTCTGCAGAAAAGCAAGGGAGATTTGTAGTGAACAAGACAAGGACAGGCTAGTGTGGATGGATTCAGTGAGTTCTGGGACAGGAGATAGACTTCATTTTCTGGTATCTGATCCATGCAATGAATAATGAAGTCAGGAAACTGAAATCCAAGTTGGGTATAATTAGAAACGTGGACTGCAGGCTAGTTGGGTTGTATTTTTAAGTGTATACTCCAGCTCCAAGTTCTGGAGAAGTGGAAGTGGGAAGCTGAGACATGCACATGTAAGATAGCTGTTAAACTATCAACAAACAGGGGCATGAATGAATTTGATCCTCAGCACTGCACAAAAGAGTAAGATGGTTAGTATGGATGACATAATTCTCTGTTTTGGGCCCAAACCGACCCTATTATATGTCATGAAATCCTTGAGAAAATTAAAAACTATAACCACTGATCATAACATATTAACACATACTACATGGCCCAAAATAAAGTTTCAAAGCATTTTCTCATCCTGCCTATCCTTGTATCAGCTGTCAAGATCTGATAGACATCATTTAATTTTTATTGTCACCAAGGAGGCAACTAAACAAGGCACATCAAGCCTTTTCTTTCTCCGGACTCACCCACAGTTATAGTCTCATCTACTACACCAGGAAATGAGACTTAGTGTTTAGAGCTGTATTATGGGATCACTTGCCTGAAACCATTGTAAAATTTAATTATAAATAGATACATTTCAGTGAATCAGCAAACTATTTTCTTCCATAAACTTATGTGAGCTTATAAATTAAAAATTAATGTCATTAATTATTTGTATACCATTTCATATTGACAAGATCCTGCACAGTATCTTGATTTCTGGAGAAGATCTATTGGTTAAATGAGGAATTTACAAAGGAAGAGTTACATTCCCACTGAAGTGTGTCTCATTGCAAAGGATCAAAGTGGGCAACTTTTGGAATCTCCACTATCCAAAACATATTCAGGTTGTCCTGCCATATGTCACTTCCAGTGACCTGACATTCACTATTCCTATACTGTCATATTCTCCAATATTTTGTTGCAAAATAATTGTTGAGACAGAAACATTACCCAGATATTTCATTTGATAAAGTTATACACAGACCTCATTCTTTCTTCTATTTTTGTACTGATCAAAAAATTCTTATAGAATATTAACTTACAAAGGCTGTGTCAATGCATTTGGGCGATCAGAAGTATGCTGTATCTGGACACCCTGTGACAGAAAAACAAATTCTCTCCTATGTAAATAACACTGTCAAGCAGATGAGAAGCATAATGAGTACAAATTAATGTGTCCACTTTTACAGTAACAAGCATCCTAAACTCAAAGACAGGCAAAGCAGAGTTTAAATATTGTAATCTAAACCATTCTAGCAAGTTAAGCATCTCTACTAGGCCGAGTTACTGATTGAAATGTCTGGTCAAATTGCCAGGCCCCTCTTTTGTGCTTGCTCTAGATGGCATAAGGAAACTTTTCTTTCTGACAAGAAACGAAACATTTCTGCCAGCTGAAGTGACATTGTGTTCACTCAATAAGGATACAGGGCCCTGAGGTCCTTCAGCATGAAAGAGAGCAAAGAAAGCCTCATTAGCTAACTGAGGGGGAACGAAGGTCATCCCACAGAGAGAATGTCATGCTTACACGTCACCTCAAACATTTGTTCTTCATTAATTTTGGAAACCCAAGCTGTGCTATCATCAAGACTTATTTTAATATTCTGCTCTCTGTCAGAAATAATGGTGAGGGTGTTTGTTTCCTCTGCAATGTACATAAGAGAACACGATCATTTGCCTTCACATCAATGAATTCAAACAAGGTTTAAGGAAATAATATGATTAGGCTTGATGTTGGTAATCAGCCTATATTTCTCAGTAGAAATAAATGAGGACTGTAGTCATCCATTTTAAAGATTTCATTACACAAATTCATAAAACTACTGATATTGTTAGTGATGGGATAGCACAAATAACTAGATAGTTGCAGCCTTGAATCATAAAAGCTTGCTTATTAGAGTTCTCCAAGTCACCCCAGCTAACAAAAGATCCCTTTTATACCAAAACAACAGAGTTAAGGTACCCGTTATACAGAAAGTATAGTGTCTTGTATTTTAAGTCTACAGTTTTCTCATCATAGGTAAAAAACAGCAAAAGTAGACTGTGACACCAGAGTGCTGCAAAAGCACCTTTCAAAATATATATCACTTCTGATGTCAGTAGTATTTGATAGTTTACCTTCTGATAGCCATATATCCACCATTTTTATAAATTGAGATGGTATAGTTTTTGACGACAATAAAAAAATCAAAGGTTTTATAAGATATGGCCTTTTTTCAATAAGAATAAGAATGTATTAAATAGATATTTTTATTTTGGGGAACATATGCTTTTATCTGTTTAAAAATAATCTCAGTAAGTGTGCTAAATATGTCTATAGTGTAAGACATGTTTCTGAATAGCCATCTGCTATTAGTAATAAGTGCTTCACAGGGCCAGGGAGATGGTTCAGTGGATGAAAGTGCTTGCTGCAAAACCTATCAGCTTGTTGGGAACCACATTGAGTAAGGAGAGACCTGACTTCTTTAAGCTGTCCTCTGATGTCCATATCAGTAAAGGTGTCATATGAGGATACACACATACATACACAAAATTCATAAATAATTAATTAAATGATAATAAAAATATTTTACACAAACAAGTGTAAAATAACAACACCAACTAGCATAAGAACCAGTTGAAAGTATTCAGCTAATAACACAGAATTTTAGTCATTGATGTAAATAATCATATTAAGGATTCAAGGCAAAAATCAAGCAAAAATTCTAATGTCATATATAATTACAATTTAATTCAATATATTATTATTTCATGGGAACCTTTCAATAATTCCTTTGATTAAAATTGGGAGGAACAATAGATTATATGGCAAAATAACATTATATTAGGGAAAGTTTTTGGAATAACATTTTTAAAGCAATATCTTGGCTTTAAACAAGTATGCATAATCACCTGAATTATATAAAAAGTAACTTAAATTTCTATAAAATGAAATCATACACAATGAAATCTTCATGAATTTTACTTAGGTGAAAAATATAAAATAATTTATGGAAGGTTATCAGAAATCACAATATCCCCTATTATGAAATGCACTGAGTGTTAGTATATGCACCTGGCTGACCCTGCCCCCTAATGATGGGTGGGGCACGCACAGGAAAACGTGCTACGTTATCACCACATCACCCGCCACACATTACACTCTTTGTGAGGAGTCTGCACATGTGTGAAGCCTCAGTGAGAATGCACAGTCTTCCCTTTAAAAGGTCCAGCTTTCCTCCCCCTTTTCTCTCTCTCTCTCTCCTCTTGGGTTGGCTGACAATCCAACCCCATCCCCCCTTCCTGTCAATAAACTACACATGGGTTGTTCATCTGTATTTTCCTTTCTTTGCATCGATAGCTACAGCAAGAAAGAATAACAGTAACAATGATAGCAGAAATCATGAATTCATTCCCAGGTGAATGCAGCTATCTATACTATCAACAATTTGGGGTCTGTTCGAGGTTTAAGTTTGAAAACTATTCCAGGCACACATCTCCTTATAAAATGCCATTGACCATAATTTAAATGTATATAATACTTACTTAGAGGGAAAAATCTTTAACTACAAACATACATCTATCTACATTTGTATATGCTAATAAATTTTAGGAAGACAGTTTTGAGAAGAGGAAAGTTGATACACCTCCGTTTTTGTTACATGAATAGCAATGCATAGAAATAATATTACATATATATGTAACAATATACTGTAGAAACACTCAGCTGAGGGTGTGGAGGTAACAAGACTGAGGTGTGATCAGACTCAGACCCAACTCACATGATCCCCCCTAGGAACTTCCTGCTTGAGGTCAATGTAGGCTCTGCTGAGGCCCAACTCATGCCATCCCCCCACCCTTGGAGCTTCCTGGACCTGCTCCTCTTGTAATGGACCTGCCCCTGCAGAACAGACCACTCAGAGTCTAGCCACACCTCATTCTTGCCCCCCTCCACCCTCTGCCCTCTGCCCTCCAATTAAGTCTTGGCCCCTCTACACCCTATACTTGAGTGAGGCAAGTACACCAGGAGAGGCAAGACCATCCAGAGTTGATGACACTGAAATCTTGTCCCAACTAAAGCTGGAAGACAAGAGGAGAAGGAGAGACCCCACTTGCACCCACTCAAAGAAGGGATGGGAAGACAACAGTGTAAGAACAGACTCAACAACAGAAACACCAAAATGATACCACCAGAATATAGGGACTCTACATTAGCAACACTTGAGCATCCCAACACAGATGAAGCAGAAGAGAAGGACCTTAAAAACAACTTCATTAATATGTTGTCAGAGACCCTCAAAGAGAAAACAAGAAAATCCTTAAAGAAATGGAAGAAAAAAATACAGGAAATGGAGGAAAAGAAAAAACAAAAAATTCAAGAAATAAGGAAATCTCTTAAATATTGCAAAAAAAAAAAACCAAGAAGAAAAAAAATAGTAAAGGAAACAATTCAAACAGTTCAAGGCTTGAAAGCTGAAACAATAAAGAAAACACAAAATGAGGGGATGCTGGAAATAGAAAAGTTGGGTAAATGATCAGGAACTATACAAGTAAGTATAATCAATAGAATACAAGAGTTGGAAGAGAGATGCCAAGTCCAACAAAACGTAAAATAGCCAGGAAATATGAGACACCATGAAAAAACAAACCTAAGAATAATAGGTATAGAAGAAGGGGAAGAAATACAGATCAAGAGTAGAGAAAACATATTCAACAAAATTATAGAAGAAAAATTCCCCATCCTAAATAAGTATATTCCTGTAAAAGTACAAGAAGCTTACAGAACACCAAATAGACTGAACCACAAAAAGAAGTTCCCTTGCCACATAATAATCAAAACAAAAAACTTACAGAATAAAGAAAAAATATTAAGAGCAGCAAAGGAAAAAGGCCAAGTAACATATAAAGGCAGACCTATCCAAATCACACTCAACTTCTCATGGAAACTCTGAAAGCCAGAAGGTCCTGGATATATGTTGTACAGATGCTAAGACAACATGGATGCCAGCCCTTACTACTATACCCAGCAAAGGTTTCAGTCACTATAGATGGAGAAAACAAGATATTCCACAACAAAACCAGATTCAAACAATACATAGCCACAAATCCAGCCCTACAGAAAGTACTGGAAAGAAAACTCCAACCTAAGGAAGATAACTACACTCACACACAAAAATAGGCAATAGATAATCCCACTTTATCAAACAACAAAAGAAAAATGGGGGGAGGGGATCCACACACAATACCACCACCAGCAACAAATCCAAAACAAACAAGAATTAACAATCAATGATCATTAATATCCCTCAATGTCAATGATAATATACCCAAAGGATGTTCCATCCTACTACAAGAACACTACTCAACCATCTTCATTGTGGCTTTATTCATAATAGCCAGAAACTAGAAACAAGTTAGATATCTCTCAATAAAAGAATGGATAAAGAAAATGTGGTATGTTTACAGAATGTGATATTTTTTGGTTGTTAAAAATGACATCATGAAATTTGTAGGCAAATGGGTGAAACTAGAAAAAATCATGCTGAGTAAAGTAACCCAGACACAGAAAAATAAACATGTCTTCATTTGCTTGTAAAGAGACATTTGCTGCTAAGTACATAATAACCAAGCTACAATCTGTAGATCCACAGAAGTTAGCTAGAGGGGCTACAGAGATCTCCTGGGAGAGGGAAATAGAACATATTTTATGAGAAGACTAAGGGTGGGTAGAGATGGGAGTAGGAGGTGGGATGAGGTAGAAAGGGGAAATGAGGTGGGGAGAGAAGCTGTGGGGAGAGTTGAATTGAATGGGGGTAGGATTTTGAGGGATGATTTGAAAATCTAGTACAGTAAAAACTCCTGGAATTTATCAAAATGATCCTAATGAGGACCCATGATAATGGATATAGGAGCCTCAACTGGATATCTCTTGTAGTTTAGCCAAGCAAGGCTTTCATTGGTGTGATTAGAGTACAATCAATTGAGTTGTTGACCAAAGGGTCATATGGAATCC
The DNA here is from genome assembly GCF_003668045.3 of Cricetulus griseus. NCBI lineage: Eukaryota > Metazoa > Chordata > Mammalia > Rodentia > Cricetidae > Cricetulus > Cricetulus griseus. The sequence continues at coordinate 54,443,833 of NC_048600.1, forward strand.
CCAAATAAACCAGGCTGTTGGTAAGAAAAGGCTGTTTTCTGCATACTGACAGAGGGACCCCATTGATAAGGACAAAACCCCTACAACTCATTCAACATGAAGAAGTTGAGCTGGTGCCTACTCACCCTTAAATTCTAGTCTCTTTGGTGTGGAAGGATACTCTGTAGCCTACTGAAAGATAAACATGGATACCAACCCTGCCACCAAACCTTTGACCTACATTCTGTCCTGCCTACAAAATATGGTAAGGCAATGGTGGAACAGAACTGTGGGAGTAGCCAAACCATATCTAACTGGATTTAAATCCTACTTTATGACATGGAACATACATCTGGTTCTGCTTGTATGAGTAAAAACCAGAGACTAAATAGCCCAAAGAAGTAGAACCAAACACTACCAGTCTAAAAAAATAAAAGCAGTAAAATGAATCCTGATGACAATCTGCTGTAATCAAAGATCAGAGCCTTACCCCATCATCATCTAAGAGGCTTCCTCTGGAAGCAGATGGCCAGACATTATGGAGAAAGAAAGAGTGAGAGAGACTAAATTAGAGACCTGCATTAAATCTCTCCCCTCAAAGCTCAGGGAATCTGTGGAAGAGGAGGCAGAAAGAGGGGATGGAGGACACCATACTACGGCCCTCTGAATCAAATAACCAGGTACTTATGAGCTCACAGAGCCTGAAGCAGGAAGCAAAGGCTTTACATAGGTCTATCTGCACCAGGTTCTCTGTGTATATATTTTATCTATTAGCCTAGCATTTTTATTGGACTTCTATCAGAACAAGTGGATCTGCACTTTTGTGCCTTCTCTTGGGACTCTTTTCCTACTGTTTGGTTGCCCTGTTCAACTTTGATATGACAGTTTTTGCTTCATCTTCTATTTTGTTTTGTCCTGTTTGGTTGCTATCTCTTAGAAGCCTGTTTCTTTTCCAATGAGAGTCAGAAAGGGAGTGAATCTGCAGGGGAGGGAAGGTGGAGAATAACTGGGAGGAATACAGAGAGGGGAACAATAATCAGAATACATTGTGTGAGAAAAGATTCTATTTTCAATAAAAGAAAAACGGTAAGGTTTTATATTAAATTACATCATGATGACACATATTCATGTGTCCCTATGTATATTATTCTATAATTATTGTGTTATAATTAAAAGAGCAGTGTAAATATTTAACACAATTTCCTGATTTCAATTGATCTTGCTACATCTCAGAAAAGATTTTAATCTAAATCTTTGTATCCTTAAGATAACATTTCCCTCTCTAAGTTCCTTGTTTCCTCTAGCTGAATACAATGTATACAGATTATAAAAAGCTCAATTCTAAAATGTTGCACCGTGTTTCATTTTCTTGGTTTTCAGTTTTTGTTTTTCTTTTCAAAACAAATTCACTTTACATACCAATGCCAGTTCCCTCTTCTTCTTCTCCTTCCCTTTGCAAGCAAACTTGAAATCATTACACCCAGATCATTGTTATTTATGAAAACATCCTTCATTCAGACAACAAACAAAAACGAAGTGTGTTCACTTTTTATCCCAATTGAATGCCTGCCCACATTCCTTCCTCATTGTACATACTCTACTCACTCCAGTTATTTCTGTCTCTTCCCTCTGTTTTCTTCTCATGTGCTCTCAGTACAATCACATAAAGTGGTCTCATTTCTTTTTTAATACCAATTTCCCTACAGCATGTGAGTTACATAGATCATCATATTCTCCCTAGTTAGAATATTTCTTTGTCTCTTTGTGAAAATGGAAAGGGACACGAAATAAAACACCTTTCACTCTAGAACATTCAGGTTTACTCTCTCCTTGTGGATTTTCCTTTCTATATACCTAGTCCATTGGTCAGATGTTTCATACTTTAATTTAACCTCAATTTTATATATCTCTAACAGCACAACTTATTGTGTTATCTCATTGTATTGTTTTAAAATATACCCAAAGAAGCTGTGTAGTAATTAATGTGTACTTCAGATTGCTGTGTCATCAAACAAGTATCTATCACATTCCTTAATATGCATGGATGAGCTGGGTACCTTTTAGGAATTTTATAAATCACTATGCAGTAAGTTTTAGTCCCTTAATATCCCCTTATAAACATGAAAAATTTTTTCTGTATATGTAAATAAAATAAATTAGTTGAAATTGTGTCTGCATTATATAAACATGCCATAAAATAATAAACACACCATTAAGGATTTAGGAATAAAGATTAAGTTTTCTGCAAATCAAAATTGCATTTGGGCTGTTGTTGATGTAATCATTATATGTAAACCATCAGAAATATACCACGTTTTGTCATCAACAATGTATTTATAAACAAAATAATCTTCAATAATTGGCTTTTAAGTTTGCAAGATTTAACTGTACATAGTAACATTTTAATGAATATTTTAAATATGAAATTAGGACATATTTTGGCTCTGATGATAGGAAAAATAAAATCTCCATCTCCTTCAATGTTCCTTCCTATCTTTCTTAATACTTGCTTTCTGCAAGTCATCATCCTGTCTTTCGAATTCCTTCTCTCCTTATTCAGCAGCTTTTAGTCCCCATGGTTACATCTTTGTTTGTCAACATAGCTGCACAACAAAAGTTATCACATGCAGTGAATGAAGGCTTTTTCCTGTGGCTCCTGTGGCTCTTGTGGCTCCTGTGGCTCCTGTGGCTATCGTTTGACATTGTTTCCTGCTTTTCTTTAATTCTTGAAGTAGAAATTAACAACTGGTAGTAACTCTTAGAATAAAATCATCTCTGAAAACTTTCATGAGATCTGAGGACAATTCACACTGGTGGGGCAGTTTGAGTAAACCTTTATCATGTGTTATCTTCCTACATAAATATCTGGTTATTTTTAGTTAATGAATTAATGAGCTGCTCCTTGAAATATGGTAATTAACTACCATTTGACTGATAGAAGAAGCAAATTCTCTGTTGGGGAAATGAAAGACTTGGAGGAATTCTAATCCCTAATGCAGAAAATATCTGAGGCAAATATTACTGCCCTACACGCTTTGCCTTGTTAGAGAAAACTGTTTTCAGTCCCATCAATCTCCGTCTATTTATTTAGAAATTACTGAGTTATTAGAGCTGCTGCCTGGTCTCTGGTGTTTAATTTTCACCCTGCATCACATTCAGAAATCCTGGCTGCTGACGAAGTGCTGTGTGCTTCCATTTCTGCATCTTCCATTACTAGAAAATGAATCTTGCTGTGAAAAATGAAGATTAATGGGCTTCATAATGACTCTCCCCTGCTAAAGGCAATTTGAATAAAGAGAAGTAGAAATGTTTGTGTGTGTGTGTGTGTGTGTGTGTGTGTGTGTGTGTGTGTGTGTGTGTTTATAGAAAGCTTTAAATGGTGAATAACAAATAAATGTAAGCAACCTGAGTATAGAGACTTCTCAAAACTCTAAGCAGAGCCACAATATGACACAGGAATTATACATCTTCTATAAATATGTAAAATATATACAAAAAACAGACATATATGTGCACACATATTAAAAAAGACTTGAATGGATATTTCTGTATCATTTCCATAACAACTTTAATTATAATAACCAGTGTAAACAAATCAGGTTTCCATCAATAGATGCAGTAATTGCAAACACGTCACATCTCTCTCTCTCTCTCTCTCTCTCTCTCTCTCTCTCTCTCTCTCTCTGTTTGTGTGGGGGGGTAGATGTCCTCCTTGTATAGGCTCTCTCCAGGATTGACAATACTGCAGTTTTATTTTAAGACAAATTATGAAATCTGCCAATTGATCTCTGACAAAACTTTCATTATGACAAGAAGCCCTGGACTTCATTCTACAGGAGAGTCACAATTCACACACAGGATTCTGATTACTTTTATGAAAATTGTGAATTTCTAATCATTTTTTACTTCATTGTAGTTAAGAAAATATAATTACCCTATTTCTTTTGCAAATGTCAGCATAAGCCACATGCTCTACAATGTTTTAACTAAACTAAGGTGACAAAGTCATATTTTTGTTAGAACAAAAAGGTAGATTTTATGGGTTCACCAGGATTTATGATTAATTATCTCCTTGTATTGCCATTATATTCACACACATTAAAGCACTTAAGGGAATTCTGAACCTTTGTGCCATTTTGTTTTGGATGTAGGATATTTAATAAAATGTATATACAAAATATACACATATGTTTATATAATTTAAATGAAGATTTGTATATGCATGCATAATTATTATACTGAGGAACATGTACTATAATGAGTATGTTCTTCATCAATATTAAATATGATTGTCATTAAATATCTCAGTAGCATCTAATCACTACTCTCGCTATTTAAGAGTGTCCACTTCTTGAATTCCTGTGACCCAGTTGCCAAAAGTCCAGTTTTCTTTCTCTCCCTTTAGTTCCTAGAAATTGTTACATACTGGTAAACTTTGGTTAATGGTGTGAAATCTTGAGATGAGCTTAGCTCTGGCTCTGCCAAAGGTGGTCATTGATCCAGAATCTTCTGCCTTCCTAGAGAATAAAATTCAGTGTAGCCCTACCTTTACATATTTTCTTTTCAATTTACTTTAACACTTAACCAAAAATTTTCTTTTGTGGGAGTCTTATAAATATTAATATGCTCAGTGATAGGCAAGCAACACTTTTAATGTTTTGGCATGCTAACTGAACTGCAACTCTAGGCACTGTAGTGGCATGTGGTCATAGTCTGTTATTTACAGCTGTTTGTTCACAACATGAAGGACATATACAATAAAAAATAGCACTTCTTGAATGCATGCGATGTGGAAGCCATAGTCTCAGGATTTTAAAAGCCCGGTCAGTATTTCACTGAAGATAATTTTAGGATGTACATAGCAATGGCCTTATGGTATAAATGGAGTCAAGTAAAGAGAAAGGTGAGTCTATTTTCAGTGCTATTTCAATATTGATTAAATCAAGACAAAACACCAGTTTGGTGGTAGAATGTCTTTAGTACTCTTCTGGTTGTTGGCACTTATCCTCTAACTGAATGAAAGAACCTTAAGCATACTGATAATAATGTTTAGCTGGTTTTAATTTATTTTTCAATTTATTTTTATTTAAAAAATTATTTTTCATTTTACATACCAACCCCAGTTCTCCCTCCCTTCCCTTCTCTAGCCCCTTCCCACCCACCCTTCCTACCACCCATCCACTCTTCAGAGAGAGTAAGGCCTTCTTTGGGGAGTCAACAAAGTCTGGCATTAGGAGAAAGATAATCCACATTAGGGAATGGACTCCCAAAAAGCCAGTTCATGCATACCTTAGATAGGACCTGGTGTGATTACTATGCCCAGATCCCCCAGCAGATCAAGTCACATAACTGTCACCCACATTTAAAGGGTCTAGCTTGGTTCTATGCAGGTTCTGCAGCTGTCAGTCCATAGTCTGTGAGTACTCACTAGCTCCAGTCAGCTGTCACCTTGGTTTTCCCCATTGGGGTGTTGACCTCCCTTGTTCATATGAGCCCTTTCCCCCTCTTCTACCAAACTCTAGTGCTTGGTTGTAGGTCACTGCATTTGCTACCATCAGTTACTGAATGTAGGTTCTATGATGCCAGTTAGGGTAGGGAAAATAGTTAAGATCTCCTTTGTAAACTGGGAGGAGGGTACAAGGGAGTGGATGAGAAATGGGAACATGAGAGGTCAAGAAGTTCAAGTTGGGGGAGACATCGCTGGGGAGAGCAATGAAAGAGATATCTCCATAGAGGAAGCCATTGTGGAGTTGGGGAGAAACCTGGTGCTAGAAAAATTATCAGGAATCCACAATCCTCTGCTAAGACTCCTAGAAATAGTGGAGAGGCTGTCAGAACCCGCCTTCCCCTTTTATGGGATTAGTGACTACCCTAATTGTCATTTTATAGAGTTTTAATAGCACTTTCTTTTCTGGGGTACAAACTTTCAGTATGCTTATGCTCAGTGACACAAATGCTTACATCTACAGTTGTGCAAAACAAATATCTATATAAATACATGAAGCAGTCAGTAGAAAATGAAATATAAATTACCAAACAAGCCCAGAAAATTCAAAAATAACATTATCATGAAAGTAACCTAGGCTGTCTAAACAAGTGAAGCATTTTATTAGATAACAGCATGTTTGTCCCTCTATAACCATGGTGTGTGATTAAGTATTTTTAAAGTTGTAACACATTTGTTGATGTAGCATGATTACTGTTTACAATGCTACAGAAGACAATTATGTGTCTAATACCTGATGTAGTGACGTATGTAGCTTCCATAGGAAGGGGTCGTTGCAGAAAGAATTACAATAAATTACAACCTTTCCTATTACAATCAGACAAGTCACATCAACAAAGCATAGCTCACAGGCCCTAATATGCTTTCTAGAAATTGTACATAGTGAAAGACAATATCACAAAAATGGCTGAAATGGAAAAAGCCAACAGTAGTCATGCAGGCACTCCTTTGTTGTTCATTCATTTAATCATCAATGATGCATTCTTACTTTGATGGGAGTAACTTTGGAGACCACCAACAGACTCAGCTCCAGCATCAAGAAGAACATCAAAAGGATCTTAGCAACTCACGGGTAAAAAAAATATACCTGGCATATTTAGATTCAAAAAATGATAACTATCATTATTAATGGAAATTTACAAAAAGATTCATTGTGTTAGATGATTAACATAAAAGGAACATAGCATATATGACTAGGACAGAAAGTAAAGATGATTCCAAACAAAAGGAAGATAATCAATAAACACACTGACACTATAGTGACTTTCAAGGAGAGCTGGGATAGGAGATGTAAAGAGAAATATTAGATGAGAAAGATAATTGTAAACTACATAGAGAATCTTGCCTGAATTTTATCGTTAAATAATATTTATGTGTTCTTTTAACTTGGAAAACATATTAAAATTAACACCCACATTATGCTTTAGATTACAAGTTTAAATAGCAAAGGACTTAGTGAATTGGGTATGTATAAATAACCCTACATTTTAAAATTTAAAAAAATGTGGAAGGTGATTTCACATTCATAAAATGTTAGAAATATCTATACATGTTATTATTTAAGTACTTGTGAAATAGATAAACTTCAGTAGATATGTTCAAATGAAACATATGAATAGATATTGGTAGTCATCTAACAACATGGAATGCAAATATTTAAATATTGGCAGAAATTAAATATTCATATTAAGAAATACTGATGTCTTTATAAAAATTGCTTAGTGTTATGTGTCTCTGAAATAAGTAAGAAAGATGCAGCAACAGTTCCAAACTCAATTAAACATTAAAATTTACTTGTATTGTTTCCTTTACTCTAATTACGCCAGAAATCATAAATACCTATCTCACATACTTTATTTTCCCCATTTAATCTATATATGTATCATACAATACACTGAATATATTTAGAAAGTACATGTCTAGTTTTCATAAATCATAAATTCTTTATTTTATATTCCTCAAAACTTTATACTAAAAGACAATAATAGCCGTGTTGTCAAAAAGATTTCATTCCATTTTAACAATGTAATTACTCCATGTTTCTTGACACCAAGGTAGAATGCATTTCTCTATTACATCTATGCATTAAAATTAACTATATTCTCTCATCCTACAAAGAAAGTATCCCTTCTCTTATAGTTCAACATCACAATCAACTAACAGAAAAAATAATGTGCCTCTTTTATTGAACATTAGCATTGTGTGACTACTCAAACTGTGTTTTGTTCCCATTCATAGCTGTTTCTTCAGGGTTAGATTTCAACAAGAAAGTTACATGCTATGGAAGAATCCAGAGGGAGTGCATTCTGTGTATGCACAAAAGATGTAAAATTTTCTTTTCATGTTTAAATGTTTTATTCAATATTTGTGTTCTGGACACTCTTTTCGGCCTAGAAAATATAGTCATGACCACAAAACAGCACTTACATGGTCATGCAGGTTAAAGCTGATTGGGTGAAATCAACCAAGCTAGCACAAAAATGCAAAGCGATGTGCCCAGAGATAGATCTTTATTACTATTACTATTATTATTATTATTATTATTATTATTATTATCGTTTTACATGCCAACTATAGTTCCCCCTCCCTCTCCTCCTCACACCCCAAGTCTTTCCCTAGCCCACCCCTCATTCACTCCTCCAAAGAGTAAGGACTCCCATGGGAAGTCAACAAAGCCTGGCACATTCTTTTGGTGTAGGACTAATATCCTCCCCATTGTATCAAGGCTGAGCAAAGCAATCCACCATACAGAATTGACCTAAAAAAGCCAGTTCATGCATTAGTAATAGATCCAGGTCCCATTGCTACGGGTCCCACAAACATACCAGGCTACAAATCTGTCATCCGCATGTACTGGACCTAGATATTTCCCATTCAGACTCCTCAGCTGTACATCTGGAGTCCCTGAGCTCCCACTATTTTGGGTTAACTGTGTGGGTTTCCTGATCTTCACCTCCAAATGTTCATAGAATCCCCTCATCACTCTCTTTGATTGGTCTCCCAGAGCTAGGCCTGGTGCTTGGTTGGGGATCTCCGCATCTGGTTCCATTAATTACTGGATGAAGGCTTTATTATGACAGTTGGGATATTCTCCAATCTGATTACAGGGGAAAGTCAGTTCAGACACCCTGTCCACTATTGCTAGGAGTCTCAGTTGGGGTCATCCTTGTGGATTCCTGGGAATTTCACTATCATCAGGTTTCCCCTTAACTCCATAATGGCTCCCTCTATGGAGACATTTATTTCATTGCTCTCCCACTCCATCTGTCCCCCAATTTGCCAATCCTGTTCCCTCATGTTCCCATCACTCCTCTTTACTGCCCCCCCATGCTGCCAGGGTAACCAGGAGATCTCATTTGTTTCCTCTTCCCAGGGCAATCCATGGGTCCTTCTTAATATCCTCCTTGTTATCTAGCTTCTCTGGAGCTGTGGATTGTAGTGTGGTTGTCCTTTTCTTTACATCTAGTATCCTGTTACACACCATTATATACTATATTTGTCTTTCTGGGTCTTGGTTACCTCATGAAGGATGACTTTTTCTAGTTCCAACCATGTGCCTATAATTTAGTTCTTTATTGTGTAACTTTTAAGCATACACTTGTAAAAAACTGTCTGGACTAAAATACTTCAGAATATCTTTAGATCTGATACACCAAAGTTAATGGGAATAAAAGGAAAACAAACAATCATGGTAAAAATATCTCATTAAAGATCTTAATATTTTAATATAGTGTCAGAGGAGAGAAGTTAATTGAATAGCAGAAAAGCAACAAGTTTCTAAATTAACTTTGAACTGTGTGGTAAACCAGAATGTCGGATTTGTACCATATGTTACATCTCCTGACAGTGTTATGTGTCTTTACCACAACACCATCTGTGCTACTGTACCTGAATAGGGACAGTGGTTGGAAATGGAGAAAAATAATGAACTCTTGCAACATGTTTCTCCCTCAGTTCACATAACTGATAATAGATATTTCCCTTTCATTTGAAAATAACACATATTCCTTATAATAAATCATTAAGATATATCTGAATTCTCCTATGTGTTTATATCTTTCATGTCTGAAACCTGGGATTTCCATTTTATAAAATTAAGAATAAACTTATGTCTGAAATACTGTGTCTAAGGTTTTATCTTTCTTTACCTTGTTGTAGGTCTTGCTGGTATAGCTAGCAGGGGCTGTGTTCATATGCTGACAAAATTGGATATAGAGGTGTAAGACCTGATCCCACTGCCTCCAGAGGTGTCACAGTCACTTTTAAAACTTTAATGTTGATTTTATTGTTTGTGTATTATTAAATGTAGACATTATCCTGGACTTTTAGAGTCTCACATTTTTATGAAATGGACCACACACACTACCCTTGTTTTCAGATATGATTTAAACATAAAGTCAGTGTATATGAAAAATATCCTATATTGTCAAAGGCATGTAGACAACCCTAATTTCCAAGTCCTTCTTAAGATAATCTGCCATATTTTTCAACAGTCAAAGAATATACTATCTTTTCTGTATTAGATTCCCCATATCTGTCATGTGAAGCTGGTGAATTAATAATTGTATGTGCATCTAAAGGTATACACATTTCTATGGAAGAAAAATAACTCTACTTTTCAAGTTGTCCATTGTGTTATTGTTTGCTGTGATTCTATTATTATACTGAGCACCACCAAGGGAAAATCAAGACACTTAGAACTATAGTTTTTAATTATATTAAAATTTATCATTTGTGTGTGTGTGTGTGTGTGTGTGTGTGTGTGTGTGTGTGTGTGTGTGTGTGTGTTTGTGTATGAAGTCTGTAGATGCACATGCTAGAGCACATGTGTGTAAGGCAGAGTACAAATAATAAGAGTTATTTCTATCCCAGAGATCAAACTCAGAACACTGGGCTCCATTGCAAGCTATTTATCCACTGAGAAATATTTCTGGGGAAATAATTTTTTCACTGTAATGCTTGTAGACTCCAAATAATGTGAAGTATACATGTTAGCTGAGAGAAGAAAATGAAAGGTCCATCATGGAACACACATGAAGAAAGGCACATAGCAATCTATAATGGAGGGAAAAAGGAAGGTAGAAACAAGGAAAGAAAAGAGGTAGACACTATAATATGTAGTTGAACATGATGAAAGAAAGGAAGAAAACAGAATACTAACATTGTTAGCTTAAGCCTTGTCATACATTTGCTGAGAGGAATGAACAAGTAAACATGCTTCACATTTCATTTTGATACATTCAAAAGTAAAAATTCAGAAATTTCTATTTTTACTTATCTGGTAATTTATTTAAAGGTTCAATGTACAACAAAAAGAATGTACACCATTAATATATAGCATGTGTATGAGTTTTTATTCAGCTGATAAGAATATTATATCAATGATGCTATAAGCATCAGACCTGTCTACCACACGCTACCTTAAAGATGTCCATTGTCATAATAAAGCTTACAGTTAAACCAGGCATTGTCTTTAAAGTATGCATCACTTGACTGATTTGCAGGATGATACAAGAGGACCACAATTCAAGGCCTGCCTTGACAATATAGCAATATTTTGTCTCCAGATAAAAAGTAAAAAATGGGCAAGAGATAAAGCTCCGTGGTAAAGCATGGACTTTGCAGTCTTTGCATCCATCACCAATATTTCTTAATAATAACAAAAAGGGACTATAGCCCTTTCCCTTTTTTCTTCTAATTTGATTTAAATTATTCTTATGAGTGTTGTGTGTGTGTGTGTGTGTGTGTGTGTGTGCGCGCGCGCACACACACACACACACATTTGCATGTTTTATGTATTTATGTGCCTTTCTGTGCACCTGAGGGGGCCAATGTTGGATGTCAAGTGCCTATCATTTTCTACCTTTTACTATTGAGACAGGATCTGGCATTGAACCTGGAATTTGGTATTTATAATAGATAGGAGACTAGTGAGTCTCCAGAATCCTCCTGTCTCTGTCTCCCAGAACTGGAATTACAAGTGCATACATCACACCTAGCATCATATGTGGGTGCAGAGGTTCTGACATTAGGTACATTGTACACAGCAAACAGTCTGCCCACTGATCCATTTTACAGCCCTTGTGAAACTATCCCTCTGTCTTGCATGTTACTCAATTAGAACAAAGTTAAGAACTCTTATTTTTTCAAAAATAAATATTTGCTTCATTATTTTATATGTATAACAGTTTTGCTTGTAAATATATATATAAACTTATATAGATACATATATACATACATGATATACATATACATATGTATACTTGTATATACACTATAATGTGTGCTTGGTGCCTATGGAGGTCAGAAGAGAAAGTATCCAAACCCCTGGGAATGGAGTTCCAGACAATGTGAGCAGTCACATGATTGTGGAAATCAAACATAGATTTTCTGCCAAAGCAACAGGTGCTCTTAACCAGTCAACCTTTTATTTTGATTTCCTTTACTTAACAGCATTTCCCTCCAAATCCTTTAGTCTATGATGCACTTATTTTCACCTTCAGTTTTTCAAAATCCTTACTTAGTAAATTGAATTTTTTTCAGGCCATGATGATATTTCTCTGTATCATGGAACACTTTTTAATTTATTTTTCATAATTAGTTTTTTGACATAGGGTCTCATTATGTGATTCTGGCTACTCTTACCTCCCTGAGCTCAAACTACTCTCCTTCCACTGGCTTCCAAATAGCTGAGACTATACATTTCTTCCCTTTTATTTGTTAAATGAGCTGAGTTTCTAAGTTGGCTGTATCAAATTATACATCTTTTAAAAAGAGAATTTAGAGATTATGGTTGATGAAATTAGGGGATAAAAAAAGAGCACCAAGGGTTTGATTTGCCAAAGATCAATAGGAAAGTTATAACTGAAATTAAAATTCCAGTCTAATGATACCACATAATATACATGACAATGTAATAGAAAATAGCCATCACCATGTTATCTACTTGGTGTGTGCTTAGAAATGAAATAGGAAATTTGCATGCATCAATTCTATCCTATATAGAATTCAGAAGAGTGGGCATCAATACACCAATTTTACTGATGAAAACAATTCAATTTTAGAAAATTCCTGTCATCCAACAAAGAAAATATCATTGCCATCATTCTACCCAAGGCTTGTAAGGAGAAAATAAAAACTTTTGAAACTTCATGAACAAATGTGTGATATACATAAAGAGCCAAAATTAGAGCACTCAACATAAAAAAAGCAAGACATTCCCTTCTAACATACTAGGAAATGTAGAGTGTTAACTCCATTTAACTTAAAGGAAATTACTACAGTAGGCAGGAAGTCAGTAGTAGTTTTTCTGAACTAAAACTCTAAAGGTCAATGGTAATCTTCAGAAGTTTTAAAGGACATTTTCCAACCTCTTTCAGAAAGAACACACTCTATTCTACTGAGCTGTTGGGTTTTTTTTGTTTTTTTTACATTTTTATAAAACCATTCAATGTGATCCACACACAGCTCAGGTATAGCAAGAGCATTTCTAAGCCCATTTACAAACCAAGTACCTATGCATCAATCATGGTTTTGATTGAAGTCATATGTCACATGTGTACATACACATTAAAGGCTCAATGTGAATTTGTACATTAAGTACTCATTAAGTATTAGCGAATGAACACACTTATATGCAATCATTTTCTTAGGCAGTCTTTTCCATACTGAGTTGATTTAACCTTAGTTAAATCTTTCCCTCCCCTTGACTGTCAATCCTACTGACTCTTACTGGAAAACAGTATTATATTAAATAGGTATATGTACTTGATATAATTTCTATCCTTGTAAAAAAGTTATTGCATATCTGAAATTGCTACTTTTCCTATCCAATATTACTGTCATTTTATGGCTTGCTCTGTAATTAAGTTTACTGTATCACAAGGGTATTTTCTAGAATTATAACTTCCTACCTATGGTTTATTTTTATTTCATATGATATATTAACAAAATGCAAAGTATAATTTTAAATATCCCTTATTTCATTGAGTCTATTTTGTCTGGAATTTTATTAACAGTAGTAGTTCAAGCTAAAGTATATAGACTGCACATGTCGCATTAACCTGAATGTTAAAGCTGTTTTAGAAAAACATGTAGTTGAAGCAAAAGTTTTAGAATAAAATGTACTAGGACAAGGAAATCATAAGGAAAATTGCATTCAAATGTCAGGTAAACACCATACTGTCTGTGGATTTCTAGATATGACTATCATGGAGAACCGGTAAATATATTTTAAGGCTACAGGGAATAAGAAGTGAGACTGAAAAGAAGGCATTTGATATAACATTATCACATTTGGGGATACACATTGTCAAAGCTTTGCCCATGTGAATTAATCTTACTACTTGTTTTCTCATTATCCTTTGACTTGGAATTTGGTTTTAGAGGAGACTTCTGTTCATGCAAAGTGCAGAGTATATTTCCTTTTTCTTTATTAACTTCATTGAGACTGTGAAAAATTTTAGACATGGTTACTATGTCTGGACATAGTACATGTCTGCTGTGTTGTTTTAATCTTCTACAGTCACCTGATGTCCATCAAATTCTTATGGGTGATCTTGCCAATCGCATTTTAGAGGATATGAAACTGTGATTAGGTTGCACAATATTACAGTTTTATCCATAGTTAGACTGAATCATGAAATTAGCTTTTTGACTTTCTATTGAAAAAAAATCTTCCATTGGTTCTGCTAATAGTGATCAGAAGAAATACCAGAAATATCTAAATATCTACAGAATTCTATTACTAATTGTGCCTGTCATGGATGAAGGAAGGTATAGTGATAATAAACTTGATATATTGTTTATGGTTTCTCTTTCAATCAAATTGCAACCTACTCAAAATGCTGGATTTTCATACTTCTAAATTTAAAATAAGCTGTCAAGACTCCAGGAGGAACTTGGGGAATGACTCCATTATTTTAAATATAAATTTCATTTACTATTTATGTTTATCTTTTAAATATGCAACATTTACACTAAAGTGAGTGAAATGTGAATATTTTCCATGTAAATATTTTCTTATTTTTCCTCAATTTTTCCTTTTTTAATTTACATTAGAAACAAGCTTGTTTTACATGCCAATCCCAGTTCCCTCTCCTCCCCCCTCCTGCCCTGCCCTCCACCAATTCCCTATCCTATCCCCTTTCTGCTCCACAGGGAGGGTGGGGCCTTCCATGGGGGATCATCAAAGTCTGTCATATCATTTAGAGAAGGCCCTAGGCCCTCCCCTGTGTATCTAGGCTGAGAGAGTATTCCTCTATGTGGAATGGGCTCCCAAAGTCCATTTATATAATATGGATAAATACTGATCCACTATCAGAGACCCCGTAGATTGCCCAGGCCTCCTTACTGACACCGACATTCAGGGGGTCTGGATTGGTCCTATTTGAAATATTACATCTATCTTTCTTATACAAAATAATAAATTAAGAAAACATAAATGATAATTGTGCCTTTTAGGTAATTAGTACAAGTTTATATGGAGCTTGATGTGTCCATAGGCCTGAATAGTTTATGATACAATCT
Organism: Cricetulus griseus; assembly: GCF_003668045.3. Lineage (NCBI taxonomy): Eukaryota > Metazoa > Chordata > Mammalia > Rodentia > Cricetidae > Cricetulus > Cricetulus griseus. Next base: position 54,458,846 of record NC_048600.1, read on the forward strand.
TCTATCATAAAGACCAAAATACAACTCTTTGAATAAGTAATTTAGAGAAATATGTAAGTTTGTATAAATAAATTTTACAATCCAGATTAAATTAATTGAGTGATATGAACTATGAGATATTTGGTATATAATATATAAAATATTGGGTGGTGGCAACACACACCTTTAATCCCAATACTTGGGAGGCAGAGGTGGGCATTTCGCTGTTAGTTCAAGCCAGCCTGGTCTATAAAGATACACAGAGAAACTCTGTCTCAAAAAATAAAAAAGCAAAAAGCTCTTTTTATAATATATACATCATATATATATATATATATATATATATATGTTAACTGAACTACAAAGTTTTATAGCTGCCTAAATACAATATGAAATCAGACTATGTTAAAGCTAAAATTTTTAATCCATTTATTGGAACATCAAACAATATAAAAATTTCAGCTTCATTATAACTATAGTACTCATGAGCACACAAACAACAACATGGAAAGATAAATTAAATATGCACATCAAGATATGTTTGTATTACAGTATATTGAATTAATAAGACACAAATATTATTATAATTTAATCCAGGAATTAAAGGATGATATAGCACTTGCTTCTTAAGTAACTGAATTTATTTACTCTGTTAAGGAAGAAAAGAAATCTTTACTCTCATCTCACCAGACACGCAAAGGTCTTATTAATATTCTATGGTCATTCTTGAATCTTTTTAAAAGATTTATCTTAAATTAGATATGTATGTCTGTGTGCAAATATGGGTACATGAGTTCATTTGTCAAGTGCGGCCAGAATAGTATATCAGACCTTCTGAAGTTGTGGCTACAGGTTGTGGTGTAAACTTCCCAACTTGGGTGCTGGGACAGAAACATGAGTCTTGGGAAAGAACAATTTGAGGTCTTAGCTGTTGAGGTAAGAGTTCTTGACTTTGTAAGTTCATAAATTTAAAGCTAAAGATGTTTATTTATTAAATTCTTTTTAATGTTTTGAATATTATGTATCAAAGATACAACAAAAATAAACAGAATGATTGGATTCTGAGAATTTCTTTTAAGTTTTTTTCGAGACAGGGTTTCTCTGTGTAGCTTTGGAGCCTCTCCTGGCACTTGCTCTGGAGATCAGGCTGGCCTCAAACTCTATATTAGCATAATACAGTCTTATTGTTAAGCTTGACTGAAACTCCTTTTTCATTGTCAGTCTTGTGTACCATGAGGGTGTAGGTTAAGATACATTTATTCAAGTAATACCAGCCAAGTACAAGCCAGAGAGTGCCCAGAGGCAGCAAGCTAGGGAGGCCAGAGTGAGAGAGCTCCCATGTCTCTGCTGCACCTTAAGAACTCCCCACAGGTCATCCTGAACCTCCCCTGACCACGCCCTTACAGGCGTGGCTAAGCACACCTGTAACTAGCTCTTAGGATGCGTGGTTATAGTGTCTCCCTACAGTCCCACTTTAGAATATATATTGGCATGTTGTGTCTCACTTGATACCTTTAGGTACCATGTTTTAGTGTGTCTCCTGTTTTCCTAATCTTGCTGCATAAGAAGTTACCCTGAAATGCTTCACCATTTTAATTTAGTGCTAAGCCTTAGAGAATACACAAATGTAACTGATTAGTTTCCATATTAAGCCTGACATTCCTCCTTCCCATTAACCCATGCAATCCTGCTGTGGGGAAAACCCTAGGAATATCTGCAATGGACTGGCCACTGAACACTATTTTTCGATGGCTAGCATAAGTTGAGTAGACTTCTTTTCATTCTAAAACAACCAAGTAATTGTGAGATCTCTCTCTCTCTTTCTCTCTCACTCTCATACACACGCGTACTATATATTTGCCTCTCTTTGAACTCTTTCTCCTTCTCCATCCTGTCATCCTGTCATTTACTTTGTCAATTGGTTGGAAGATATCTATTTGTCAATGCTTTTTTAATTACCACAGTCACTGGTAAATTCATTTATCCATACTACTTGATGTTCCAGAATAAACCCAAGTTTCCTCATTCACTGGTTTTTATAACCAGATTTACTGCCTAAAATATATGCTTGGCCTACTCTTATTCATTATTTAGTTTACTTATTGAATTATAAACTACTGAGCCCAAAACACAGTCTTCAGTTAACATGGCAGTAAACATTTTCCTCTGCATATATTCTATATATTCAATTGGTGATTCTCAGGATTTTTGTATGCTTTCAAAAAATTAAATCCTCAGGCATATAGAAGATTGGTTTTTATCTTGTTTTAAGCAGATGTTTGCTGATTAACTGATGAACAATTCTTGAGAATGAAGACACAGCAGAGAAAAAGAAAATTATGACTCTAGAACTCTGGCTAGCACAGTATTAGAAAAAATACAATAAAATAAGTTGTTTTAAAAGTTTAGTTCAATTTTATTTCTACACATTTAGAATATCAGAATGTATTAAAGAGTTGCTATTTCCTTGTCAATTTAAATTTTTCAATGTTTCAGCTCGTCAATTGAGTGTTTATGAGATCGTTTATGATACATAATGCAAGCAATTTTACTCCAATTCATAGCTAACATGGAAGATATCTTCAAAAAATATCTATTTGATCTTGCTGATTGAACATACTGGTCTTCATAACTGATTATCCTATGGTATTGATGGAGCTTAATGTGTTGTGTAATTCATTTAGAAGAATTTCTATTTCATTGTTACACAGATGTTCTCTCATTAGCACCTAATTACTTAAAGAAATATAATCATGGGCTGGAGAGATAACTTGGTGGATAAAACCTTTGCAGTACAAGTGCAAGAACTGAATTTATTTCCCTAAAACTAACATTAATGCCTAGCAAGCATAGTAGCTGCATGTAATCCCAACAGGAAGCTGCATGTAATCCACTCAGGAGGCAGAGACAGGAAATCCTATGGGCAAGTTGTCTAACTAAACTAGCAGGAGTCAATGAGCTCTGGGATCTGCAATACACCCAGTCTAATCATTAAGTCTCCAGCAATTGAAAAAGATGCCTGTTGTCACATGAAGCCTATACACATTTGAACACATATGTATGCACATGTGCAAACATGTTTATATTCACCTGATCACACATATATCGACATAAAAAGAAAGAAATTGTGTATATCTAATAAAGTAGCAGAATACTTATAAAATATCAAGGAAATTATTTTTTGAGACTTTAACTTTTTATTGAGTCTTTATTGACTTCTCATCATGCAACCTAATCCCACTCATCTCCCATTCCCTTTATTTCAGATCTCTGCCCTAGAAACCTCCCTTCCCCCCAAAAAAATAAATTTGTCTTAAAACAATTGTGGAAGATTTATCGTTTTGCAGTGTGTTACACAGTATATCCTTTCCTTTAGTCCATACAACTTTACTTGCAAATGTTCATTACAATGAGCCAGGAGTCTACTTTGAGGCCTCTGGCTTCTGCTAAGCTATCAATACTGGATCCTTTCTGGGATTCCTCTTGAATATCTTGTTGCTGCCTTGTATCATGGAGATTCTGAAGCTTTGGATCTGTAAGACCAGCCCCTTTATGTGCTCTAGCAGATCACAGATGGGGTGGATGTTGGCTGGGCCAATTCATTGCATTGGAGCTAGTCCTGGATGGGAGTTGAGTTGGTCAGCTTGCCAGATTTTCCAAATCCTCACTATAAGGGCAAGTTCTCCAGCACTACCCTGGCTGGTTCAGGAACAGAACCAGCTGTCCAGCACCCATACAACCAAAGCCAGCTCTACTGTGTTACCCATGTGATGTGATGTGTAGGAGCCATTCTCCTGAGTGCCTCATCTGGTGAAGGCAAGAGCCAGGTATCTTGCTCTCATATTCCTAAGGCCAGCTCTCCCATATATACCAAGTGGCAAGGGTTTGCTGGGTGGGATCTTTCCCTTATCCATGCCACCACATGCAGATGGGGGAAAGGGCCACCTTTCTCACTCTCATGCCCTTGGGGCAAGCTTAACCTTGCCACTTTGCCAACGGGGTTGTCTCTATTATGTTGTCCATGCAAAGTGGAGGGCCTTCAGCCAGTGAGGGGCAGGGCGAGCAATGAGAAATTATTTGATCTTTTAAATTACTTTATAGCATAATTTTTTGGGAGGGAGCTGGTCTCCAGGTTGGAACAGCCCTGCTCTGCTCTCTAGGCCCTAGGTGCAGGACAGTTTGAGCACCTCTTCCCAACCCAGTTCAGCCTCAGCATCCCATAGTTAGGCAAATCTCTTGCAGGCAGGCTGCTCTAACACCAGCCCCAGCTGCATTGAGGCCACCTAGAGGTCCAGGAGTGGCTCAAACTGCACCAATTAGAGGAAGAACCAATTGCTCCCTGAAGCAAAGACAATACATGCACCAACTGAAGGAAGAACCAATGTTTGTCGCTATAATTACCCCAAACCCAGATGGGTAGAAAGCAGTGTAAGAATAGAGTCAAAAATCATGAAGAGCAATATGGTGCCATCAGAACCTAGTGCTTCTAGAACAGCAAGAGCTGACTGAGCATCCCAACAGAGATAAATTACAAGAAAGCAACCTTAAAATAACTTTATGAAGCTGATAGAGACCATTAAAAAAGAAATAAAAAAATCTTAAAAAAATGGAGGAAAAGACAAACAAAATGTTGGGAGAAATCAATAAATCCATTACACACAAGCAGGAAAGCCAAGGAAAACAGGTAAAGGAAACAGTTCAAAACTTGAAAATTGAAATAGAAGCAATAAATAAAATACAAACCAAAGGAATTCTGGAAATGAAAACTCTGGGTAAAAGAACAGGAACCACAAATGCAAGCATAAACAACAGAATCCAAATATTGCAAGAGAGAATTTCAAGTGTTGAAGATACAACAGATGAAATAGATTCATCAATCATAGAAAATTTCAAAACCAGCAAATCCTTAACATAGAACATGCAGGAAATCTGGGAAACCATGAAAAGACTGAACATAAGCATAAATAGGGATAGGAGAAGGAGAAGTCCAACTCAGAAGCACAGAACATATATTCAACAAAATCATAGAGGAAAATTTTCTCAGCCTAAACAATATATGTATGAAGGTAAAACAAGCTTACAGAACACAAAATCCGCTGAACCAAAAACAAGTCCTCTCACAACATAGTAATCAAAACACTAAACACAGAGAAAAAAGAAAGAATATGAGGATTTTCAAAAGAAAATGGCCAGGTAACATATAATGGCAGACCTAACAGAATTATGCCTAATTTCTAAGTGGAGACTCTGGACACTTTGCAGATATTAAAAGACCACAGATGCCAGCCCACACTACTACACCCGGTGAAGCTTTCAATCACCCTAGACAGAGAAAACAAGATATTACATGGTAAAACCAGATTTAAACCTGTCTAACATTAAGTCCAGACCTACAGAAAGCACTACAAGGAAAACTCCAACTCAAGGAACTTAGCTACACCCACAAAATCACAGGCAATAGATAATCTCAAACTAGAAAATTTCAAAAGGTAAAACAACCACAGGAACAACAACAACAAAACCAGCAAATAACAGGAATTAACAATCACTGGTTATTAATATCCCTTAATCTCAATGGACTCAATTTACCTACAAAAAAAAAAAAAAACAGAGATTAACAGAATGGATATGAAACAGGATCCATCCTTCTACTGCATACAAGAAATACACTTCAACTTCAATGACAAAAATTACCTCAGAGTAAAGGGTTGGGAAAAGATTTTCTAATCAAATGGACCTAAGAAGCAAGCTAGTGTATGTAGAGAGTTATCCTGTTAAGAGGTACTGCTGACCGTGTCTGATTGGGGCTGGCCACAGGTGCAAATGACCACACCTACTTAGGCATGGTCAGAGTGATGATGTAGCAAGGGTTTAAGTAGCAGAGAGGCACACATGAACATCTTTTTTCACTCTTGCCCAGCTGAGAAGACATCTGTGGGACACCAGCTCTGGTGTAAAACTGGTCACTGGCCCTTGCCTGAGTACTATCCCTTTAATAAACTACATGTTGTCAATATAGTCCTGACTCCATTGCATTCCTCTTAAACTGGTGTCAGAAGTGGGATTGAATTTGAATCCATAGGTAGGTTGTGACCTTCCTTGAGGTTTAGCTGCCCTAACATCTAACAAAATAGACTCTATGTTAAAGTTACTCAAAAGAGATGGAGAAGGATATTTCATATTCATCACAGGAAAAATAATTCTGAATATCTATGACCCAAATACAAGGGCATTCACATTTGTAGAAGAAGTATTACTAAAGCCCAAACCATACATTAAGACCCACACACTAATAGTGGGAGATTCAACATCCTTCTCTCACCAATGGACAGGTCTGCCATACAGAAACTTAACAGAGAAATAAGGGGAAATAACAGATGTTATGACTCAAATAGACTTCTCAGACATATATAGAACATTTCACCCAAACAAGAAAAGAATGCACCTTCTTCTCAGCACCTCTTGGAACCTTCTCTAAAACTGACCACATACTCAGTATCAGAGCAAACCTCAATAGATACAAAACAAATTGAAATAACCCCCTATATTTTATCAGATTACCATGGCTTAAAGTTAGATTTCAAAGACAATAAAAATTTAGGTAAAGCCTACAATCGCATGGAAACTGAACAATACTCAACCAAATCAGCACTTGGTCAAGAAGAAATAAAGAAAGAAATAAAATATTTGCTAAAATTCATTGAAAATATAGGCACAACATACCCAAACTTATGGGGCACAATGAAACCTGTGTAAAAAGGAAAGTTCATAGCACTAAAGACTTAAAGAATTTGGAGAAATCTCACACTATTGACTTAGCAGCACACATGCATGAAAGCTCTAAACAGAAGCAAACTCACCCATAAGGATTAGATGGCAAGAAATAATCAAACTGAGCGCTGAAATCCATAAAATAGAAAGAAAGAAAATAATACAAAGAATCAATGAAACAAAGTTTTTTTTTTGAGAAAATCAATCAGAGAGATAAACCCTCATACAAACTAGCCAAAAGGGAGAGAGAGAGCATGCTAACTAACAAAATCAGAAATGAAAAGGGAGACATAACAACAGACACCGAGGAAATCCAGAGAATCATAAGGAAAAACAAACAAAAACAGTATAGCCAAAACAATCTGTGTACAATTAAGGAACCTCCAGAGGCATCTCTCTCCCTGACCTCAAGTTATATTATAGAGCTATAGTAAAAACAGCTTGATATTTTTGTAAAAAGAGACAGGTAGACAAATGGAATCAAATTGAAGAGTCTCATACTATTCCACACACCATGAACACCTGATTTTTGACAAAGATGCCAAAATCATACAAAGAAAAAATAAAGCATCTTTAACAAATGGTGCTGGCATAACTGGATGTCCACATGTAGATGAATGCAAATACGTCTGTATCTATTGGCATGCACAAAACTCAAGACCCAGTGGGTCAAAGACCTCAACATAAATCCAGTTACACTGAACCTGATAGAAAACAAAGTAGGAAGTAGTCCTGAATGCATTGACACAGGAGACCACTTCCTCATATAACACCAGTAGCAAAGACACTGAGAGCAAAAATTAATAAATGGTAACTCCTGAAATTGAGAAACTTCTTTAAAGCAAAAGACATGGTAAATAAGAAAAAGAGCCTACAGAATGAGAAAAGATTTTTGCCAACCCCATATCTCACACAGTGCAAATCCCCCAAATATATAAAGAACTCAATAAACTAGACATAAAACTACCAAAAAATCCAATTTAAAAATGGGGTACAGATCTAACCAGAGAATTCTCAACAAATGAAATGGCTGAAAGACATTTAAGGAATTGTTCATCATCATTAGCCATCAGGGAAATGCAAATCACAATGACTCTGAGATACCATCTTATTCCTGTCTGCTGCCTAAGATAAAAATACTGATGAGAGCTTAGGCTGGATAGGATGTGGAACAGTAGAGGATTGTTCTCTACTGCAAACTTGTACAGCTACTATACTTGATCAAGTATGTTCACAGCAGCATTATTCATAATATCCAGAACTAGAAACAATTGAGATGTGCCTCACACGAAGAATAGATAAAGAAAATGTGGCACATTTACAAAATGGAGTATTAATCAGGGGTAAAAACAATGACATTTTAAAATTTGCAACAAATGGATGGAACTAGAAAAAAAAAAATAACAACATCCTGGGTGAGGGGATTCAGACCCAGAAAGTCAAACATGGTATGTACTCACTCATAAGTATATATTAGACATAAAGAAGCTAGGTAAAAACAAGGACCCTAAGAGAACTGATTTTTTTAGCCCATCCTCCATGGAATGATATCATGCCCAGCCTCAATACACAGTGGAGGGCCTTGGTCCTTCCTCAACTTGATATGCCAGATTTTGTTGACTCCCCATGGGAAGCCTCACCTTTACTAAGGAGTGGATAGAGGATTGGGGGTGGAGAGGAGGGAGGGGCAACTGGGGTTGAAAAATTTTTAAAAGAATAAAATTTTAAGTAGTATTTTTCCTTTTGGAATGCAAGTACTACCAATATGCCTTTTTTTCTGTAAAAAATTATTGATTACAGTTTAATAAAAAAATATAAAATCATTCATCAAAATGTAAATCCAGTCTGGGGAGGCAGAAGGAGATAGATATCTGTAAGTTCAAGACCAGCCTGGTCTACAAGATCTAGTTTCAAGGACAGCCTCCAAAGCCACAGAGAAACTCTGCCTAGAAACACAAACATACACACACACACACAGAGAGACATATATATATATATATATATATATATATATATATATATATATATATGTCCCCAAATCATTATTGGAGTTAGAATATTACCATCAAAATGATAAAAGAAAATATGGTACTTAGTGTGCATCTACTGTATATTTAATGTTTCGTGAAATGAAGGTGTAGAGGAAGGAAAAATATGAAGAATGCATTATTGACAGAAATGGGAGTTACTGCATTTATTGATCTCTCTGTCGTTCTCTATTGATCTATCTACCTGTGTGTGTGTATGTGTGTCTATGCACATGAGTATGTGTGTGTATATCTGTGTGCATGTGTGTGTGTGTGTGTGTCAGAGTACATGTGTGTGTCTGTATGTATGTGTGTGATGGTGATCATGTGGAAGTCAGTACAGAACTACTTGTGGGAGTTGATGCTCTGCTTCAACCATTTTGGTTGCACAGCTCAAGGACAGGTGTTAGACAGCATCAGTCACCTCACCTCCTATGCCATCTCACCATTCCAGAGATGTGAATTAGTAGAGACATTATAGAAAACAATATGGACCTTTCTCAAAATACTGAAAACAGAATCACCAAATGATTCAGATACTATCCCTGTGTGTATTTGTAAAGAGCTTGTTTTCACTCTTTGCAGCATCAATGGGACAATTCATAGTTGATGAACCCACAAACAAAACATGAAACATGCACACAATGAAATGATGCTCTACAATAAAAGCATGATTTTCCATAGTAAGTATGAGTGGAACTGAGGGTCAGTTTGCTAAGTGTAATAAAACATGAATAGAAAGAATATAACATGTGTTTTTGTACATACAAGGAAAATAATCAAGTTTATCTCCTCGAGTTTGAGATTATAAAGCTGGTTTCCAGAAACTGATGGGAGTAGGAGAAGGAAGAATGAGAAATCTAGGAAATAATTAGCACTGATATTGGAGTTAGATAAGAGTAAGAGGTTCTGGTGTTCTATTGCAGAGTGATGACAACACGTGCAATGTTCTGGTTATTACAGAGAAACTATAAGAAAGGATTCCTCTGCCTTAAGTGACATTAGAGAGCCTTCCTCCAGTAACTGACAGAAACAGATACAAAGATTCACTGGGCCAAGCTCATGGAATCCTGGTGAGAAGAGGGAGGAAGGATTGTATATGCCAGGGGGGATAAAGGTTATCACAAGGGAGCAACCTGAGACAACTTACGTGGCCTCATAAGAGCTCACAGATACCAGAACAACAACTAAGGAGCACACATGGGACTGATCTAGGCCATCTACATAAGTAACAGTTGTACAGCTAGGTGTATTTTTTGGACTCCTAGTAGTGAGGGAGGCTGTCCCTGATGCTTTGACAGGCTTTTGGAAACCTATTCGTCATACTGGCTTGCCTTATCCAGCCTTAATAAGAGGGAAGGTGCTTCTTCTTACATCAACTTGATATGTCATGTTTTGTTGACACCCATGGGAAGCCTGCTCATTCTGAACAGAAACAGAGGAGGAATGGATTGGAGGAAGGCATAGAAGAGGGGAAGTGGAGGGAGGAATGGAAAGAGAGGAGTGAGGGGGACCTGTGGTTGGAATTTAAAATAAATGAATAAATTTAATTTAAAAATAAAAAGTAATTCTTGTGATCTCAGTAAAAAGAATGAATAAGTTTGAAAAGGTAGGTAAGTGGATTTAGTTTCAGTGATAACAAGGTAGCAAGACATCACACAGTAACACATACATATCCACAACTTTTGTAACCTTTACAAAAAAAATTGAGAAAGTAAATCATTCCATATTGTCATCCCTTAAGTACCGAATGTCAGATAAAAAGGGAGATTTTTGTGCTAAACTATCTGAATAAATACACACACAAATAAATAAACCTACAGATGCTTATTTGCTCTTAGTATATGGAGGCAAACTTTTCATAGTTGATTATTTCTGTGTATTACATAAATCAGTATCTAACATACATGTAGAATTTAATGCTCACAAACAATATTGAAAACCTTTAAATGGATTATCTCATTTAATTCTTATAATAGATTGTGAGTTAGAAATCTCTTTAAGCTGTATATTTCATAACATAGTCAGAATGCTGACTGTCATGTTACTTGATTCTTATACATTTTAAGCTAAAGAACAGAATAACAGACTTAGACTTTGATCAAATTTTATGCTTTTATATACTGATGTTGACAAGATACTTAAAAGATTTTTTTAAAAAATTCTTTTAAATTTAGAAATACCATTCAATAAAAATACACTTAATTAGTCTAGGTAGGTAAGTAGATGATAGATAGATAGATAGATAGATAGATAGATAGATAGATAGATAGATAGATAGATAGACAAATTTATAGACAGTTTCCTTTCTGTGAAAAATTTGAAAGCCTCTCAGTAGTTGTCATCTAAAATGGGAAATTACCAATACGGAGTCAGGTAGAAATACAAGGATATTTAATATGGGAAAAGCCTTACTTACAGAGTGACATAGCTAGCTGGCACGGCAGCAGTATGTACAGGAAGCCAAAAATGAAACTGAACGTGAAACCCAGCCACCTGAACCTCTCACTCTACATCACCCTGACCACATCCTCGCAGGCATGGTTACAGGTTCCCCTACAATTCCCCTTTTAGTCTAAAAGAGGTTTAAAACGTAACAGTGTAAAGTATCCAAAATTAACAATAATAAAGGTGAAATATAAGAAGATACAACAATCTGCTTATGTCGAATCCTAACTATGTCTATTTTAACTAAACCCTAAAGTCATCTGAAAGAGGTGTCCAAGCCTGAACACCTCCTTCCAATCCCAACCATAAATAACAGGAAGCTATCCCTAACTAGGTATATACACTATCCTAAGTGACATCAATGGGACAAAGGGATGTAGCATTCTCCAAGTTACTTCCTGCTGAAATGGAATGACAATAGTCATGTGGTGTCCTGTAGGAAGGAAATGTTAATATAGTAAAAGTCTTGAATGGATTGTATCCAGTCCATGTTAGATAGGATTTGCTTGATTGAAGATCTTGCTTGAAATCATATTACCCAAGGTTCTGGTTCATAATAGTAGTAACCTCTAGCCTCTTGGTACCTATGTTGACCTCTGTAAGGTGCTTCTCCTTCCCAAGCCCTTGCATCCTCACCTCTAGAACTTTTAATTTCCTGTTGCTTTTTTAAACCTTTCGAAATGGCTTCTCCTACCCAAGCTCCAGTGTCTTGCACAAGATAGTCAATATTGGCTACATACAAAACCCATTCTTCTAGTGGAGCTGATCTGATCTTTAAAGGCAACAGTATTCTTTTGAATATTGGGTTTGCATTTTCATAAGCTATTGTATATATAATTGATTGTCTTGTTTCCGGATCTGTTACCTGTAATTCTACTGCCCTAGTTAACCTTTGTAAGAAGTCCTGGAACTGTTCTGTAGGTCCCTGTTCTATTCTGGTATAAGCTTCTAGGCATCCTCCTGGCCCATGAATCTTATCCCAGGCATTTAATGCTGCTTTCCTGCATAGGGACAGTATATCGTCATCATATTCAGCCTGAGCCTGTGGGTTAGCATAAATACCCTCACCAAGAATCTTATCTAGAGGAGCTTCAAAACCTTCCTTTATACCCTGACGCTCAAGGAGCTTCACCGCTTCCCTCACCAATGCCTTCCACTGGATTTGACATGAATTCTCAAGTACAGCTGCTACCAATCGTTCCCAATCTGTGGGTGTCACCCTGTTAAAGGTTACCCATGAATGTAATACCTGTTTTATGTATGGGCTATGGAGACCATATGAAACAACTGATTCTTTAATATTCTTAACATCCTTCAGCTGTATAGGCTGCCATTCGTAAGCCATCTGTCCATGAGGGTGTTACTTAGAAGCTGGCATTTCTACCATGGTAGCTGGGTACACTAATGGTGTATGAGTAACAACCTTAGAGGAATAGTCATGATACCTGGGTGGAGTAGGTGCCTCAGATTGGAGTGATTCTTCCTCTGAGGCATCCCAATTATCTTTAAGCCTAGTAATGATATCCTTATGAAAAGTTTCAATCTCCTTAATCATAAAAGATTCCAAGAATGTTAGTGAATCTGTAAATTGCTCTAACTGTTCCTCTACATGTTTTTCTAGGTCTTTAATATGGTCATCCTTAGGCAGCATCTGGATGGTATGGAAACTGCCTTCTAGGTATTGGAGTCTAGATTTGAAGTCATGATTTGCTGATTTTTGAGTCCTCAGCAATTAACTGTATGGACCTATGTAATCTGTGAGCCCTGTAATGTAAATTATCTTCCAAACATTTGAATCTAGACGCAAAGTTGTGATCTGCTACCTTGGATGCTTCAATAATTGATTGAATAGCATTGTCAAATTCTTCAACCCTATCCTGGGTATTTTGCACCTTTGCATCTAGTTTCTGGATAACAGTGCCTATCTGAGTTTCTAGCTGGCTACAGATATTCTTTAGCTCGTCATGTTCTTCTGCTAGCCTAGCCTCTAAGGCCTCAGACATGAAGGATCTCTCTGTGTTTATCTTATCATAAATACACTGCATCTCATCTTGGGTAACAGACAGCTCTGTCTTTAACGTATTGGACACAGAGCCAAGCTTATCATCCAATTTCTGTTCCACTTGCTGCACAATTGTGGTCTGACCTAATCTGTTCTCCAAAACCTCATTGCGTAAAGCTGTTATTTCCTGTAAGCAGGTGGTTAGGTTATCCTTATCCATGTTCCTGAGCCCTCTGGCTAGTGATATTATTTGTACTAGCAAGCTAACTGCCATTATGGCATATAGACCAGTAATTGACAGATTAGCATCCTCCTCAAACATTGAATTCACGTAATAAGCAAAAATATCACCAATTTTAGCAAATGATAAATATTCCGCCATAATTTTACTTGATTTCCACTCCAGATGCAGTGACTATCTTTGACCAGAGGGTGGCACAGGCGTTCAGCTACTCAGCACCGCATTTGGCAGCAGTGGGTCAGGCAAGATGGTGGTAGCAGTGGAGAGAGGTCACAAAAGCATCTGCACTTATCTTAGAGAGTATATGGCCTTGTGGCTGCAACTACTGAAAGAGATGCAGCTTTACTACAGCAGCAGCCAGGGGAAGCCACTGCTGAAAGCCAAGGCCTACTTGACTCTAGGCAGCTAGAAACTGTCTCCAAGCTGGGCGGATAGTTCTGAGCAACTCAGCTGCAGCGCGAATGAGCTTGTGTGGCACAGTGGGTTGGTTGCTAGGCGGGAGCACCTGTGGAGAGAGTGTGCTTTCCTTGGCTAATGTGCCATGGAGGGGGCGACTGGCAGGCTGCCCCAAATGGGGACAAGGTCCTGCTCCTGACACTAGATAAAGTGGGAAATTACCAATACGGAGTCAGGTAGAAATCCATGGGTATTTAATAGGGAAAAGCCTTACTTACTGAGTGACCTAGCCAGCAACCTAACCTGCAGGCAGGGCAACAGTCTGTACAGCAAGCCAAAAGTGAAACCAAAAGTGAAACCCAGCCACCTGAACCTCTCATTCTTGTCACCCTGACCAAGCCATTGCAGGTGTGGCTAAAGGTTCCCCTACAGTCATCTATGTAATGATCCCAACCATGATTATTCTAGCCACTCAGCTCTTTCTATGGAGTTTGTTTATCGCACCTAAGCTGTTCAAAACAATATTTAAACACACTAGTCAAGGTCCTCATGAGAGGACCAGACTACCATGTCCACTCAAGGTAGAAAATCAAATTTCCAAAAGGACATCACAATCACAGAGTCTGTGTGGTGATAACTCTGTTGCTTTGGTATATTATTTTAAATGTCATTCGATCTCATAAATTTATCTTGATTGTTCATGGATGTTATTGTTTTGTACTTTAGGAAAATGTAGAAAAAATAGTCTCTCCTAAACATTGCATCATCGTTATTAATGCAATGTATTTTTTTTAGTATTTTTAGCAGCATGTATCTTGATCCCATTCTTTCTCCATCCCTTCCCATCCTCCCAGTGCCCTTACACCCACCATACACAAATAAAACAAAATTCAAGGGAAAAGTAAAGTAATTAAAATGAGAAAAAAAGGGAAGGAATTAAAAATATCATCATTGAAAATGCAGTAATGACCAATTAAGTCATACAATATACCACTTGGTCCATACATCACTACTTGCAAGTGTTCATTGAAAAGATTCATTGTTCTGCTTTGAGGCCCCTGGCCTCCACACAAGACATTCTGAACATCCCTACTGGCACCCTGTGTTGTGAAGATCTTGCAGCTTTGGGTCTGTGCATCAGGTACCTTCACATTTTATCATTTTTGTCCAATACAAACACAGAATAAGTGAAAATTTGGGGGAAATGGCCTAAATATCACCATGTCAGATTTTTACTTGAATTTACTAATAATCCATTAAGGCATTTCCCAATGTCCTTGGTCAATTACTTTGGAATTTATTACCTTTAATTTTAACATAATAAAATTCCAACATAAGGTTTCCCCTGACTTAACAAAAGGGCATGTCCTTGCTTATGTAATTACAGATTTTGGATTCTTACTCTATTAACAGAATTTTGTATTTCCTGAAAAATTCTTGATAAAATCATATTTTAAAACTGGCACAGAAGCCTTTCTTACATATTTTAAGCAAATGAGAATATTACATTCATAAAGTCTCAATTTCCTTCACAATAAATTTAATTGTGTGACTGTGTGAAGTAGTTTTGATCTTATGTGTTTGCTGAATGTGTGAAACTTAGTGAGATCTCCCACTGCTAATTATTCCCCTTTTTGTCACCAAAGGTTCTGGAGTGAATATCAGTATCATAATGAGGCCTGGACCAGAAATTTAGATTCATGTCATGTTAGTGAATTGCTCAGTGAGCTGTGGAGAATCCTGAAGTTTCACCATGCCCCTTAGGGCTCCAACTCAGATAATGATATGCAGGCATGCTGTTGACACTTGCTTCTTGGTTACCATAGAATTATGTGAAGAAATAGTACAGTGCAATAAGTAGCCAACTAGAAAATCAGAACTTCTTTCTTTGAAATATGTAAGATGCTACTTTTGAAATAGACCTGTTTGTTATCAAATACAGAAATTCTGGATTGTGTCTTGTTTATATTTATTCACTAAGATAAACAAATAGTTGAAAAACATCAAAGAATCTAATAAGTCTGGGATTATTTATTTATGATAGTAAGAAGCCTTGTTTCATCTCTCTATTATGTAATGGTTTAAATATATAAGTCTCACAAAGATGAAAAAACTTATTGGCAGAGATGTTATACATGCACAGTCAGGATTATAGAATGTCCTCTAAGGGTTCCACACTGCATCTAATAACCAATCCTTCCTGTAGAGAGCTGGACAAAATGATTTCAGTAAAATCCTCTTGCAGTGGGTTACTCACCCTTATGTTTTACATGCAGGCAGTCTTTCCAATCACCAAAATTATGGAGATAGATAATATATATCTAATGAAGGGAATCTATGACCTGACTGATCATCTTGACTATAAGGGAGATTAACAAAACAGAGATAGAATGAAAGAATAGGCAAATCATTTTTGCTGAGTTCAGGAAAAGTAAACCAACCTGTTTGGATGAAAAGCAAAAAGTTGGATAGTATTGGTTCAACATGTACAAGATGTAACTCAAAATGAGATGAATGAAAAAGGGCTAGAATTGCCATATCAGAGTCTTCAGGTCATATTTAAAAATTGTACTCCACAAAACTGGAAAATTTAAAGGAAATGGACAGTTTTCTGGACAGATATCACTTACCAAAATCGAATCAAGAACAGATAAACAACTTAAACAGACCTATAACTTCTAAGGAAACAGAAGCACTCATCAAAAGTCTCCCAACCAAAAAAAAAAAAAAAAGCCCAGGACCAGATGGCTTCAGTACAGAATTCTACCAGAAATTCAAAGAAGAGCTAATACCAATACTCCTCAAATTGTTCCACACAATAGAAGAAGAAGGTTCATTGCCAAACTCTTTTTACAAGGCTACAAATACCTCGGTACTCAAGCCACACAAAGACAAAAACAAGAAAGAGAACTACAGACCAATATTGCTCATGAACATTGATGCAAAAATACTCAATAAAATAGGGACAAACTAAATCCAAGTACATATCAGAAAAATCATGCACCATGATCAAGTAGGCTTCATCCACGGGATGCAGGGTTGGTTCAACATTCAAAAATATATCAATGAAATCCACCATATAAACCAACTAAAGAAGAAAAACCACATCATCATCTCACTAGATGCTGAAAAAGCCTTTGACAAAATCCAACACCCCTTCATGGTAAAGCTCCTGGAGAGATCAGGAATAACAGGAACATACCTGAACATAATAAAAACAACATACAGTAAGCCAACAGCCAACATCAAACTGAATGGAGAGAAACTCAAAGCTATTCCTCTAAAAATCAGGAACAAGACAAGGCTGTCCACTCTCTCCATATCTCATCAATATTGTCCTTGAAGTTCTAGCTAGAGCAATGGGACAACAAAAGGAGATCAAGGGGATACAAATTGGAAAGAAAGAAGTCAAGCTTCTACTGTTTGCAGATGATATGATAGCCTAAATAATTGAAACGAAAAACTCTACCAGGGAACTCCTACAGCTGATAAACACCTTCAGCAAAGTGGCAGGATACAAGATTAACTCAAAAAAATCAGTAGCCCTACTATATATGGATGATAAATGTGCTGAGAATGAAATTAGAGAAGCATCACCCTTTATATTTGCCACAAACAACATAAAACACCTTGGGGTAACACTAACCATAAAAGTGAAAGACCTATATTATAAGATATAGGTAAAGAAAGAAATTGAAGAAGATACCAAAAAATGGAAGGATCTCCCATGTTCTTGGATAGGTAGGATCAACATAGTAAAAACGGCAATCTTGCCAAAAGCAATCTACAGATTCAATGCAATCCCCAGAAAAATTCTTCACAGACCTTGAAAAAACAATTTTAAACTTTATATGGAAAAACAAAAAACCCAGCATAGCCAAAACAACCCTGTACAATAACAGAACTTCCGGAGGCATCATCATCCCTGATTTCAAGCTCTGTTATAGAGCTATAGTCTTGAAAACAGCTTGGTACTGGCATAAAAACAGACAGGTAGACCAAGGGGATCGAGCTGAAAGTCCAGATATTAACCCACATGCCTAAGAACACCTGATTTTTTACAAAGAAGCTAAAGAAATACAATGGAATAAAGAAAGCATCTTCTACAAATGGTTCTGGCATAACTGGATGCTGGCATGTATAAGACTGCAGATAGATTCATGCCTATCACCACGCACAAAACTTAATTCCAAATGACTTCATCATACACCCAGCCACACTGAACTTATTAGGAAAGTCAGTATTCTTTTAATTCTTTAAAAAATGTAAATATATTTGGGGGAAAATATTCATATATCTGTATCCCCACTTCTCCCACTCCAAGTCCTCCATATGCACCTCAACTTGATGTCTTCCCTTTTTATTGATAACCCATTAAGTCAGTGTACTGCTGCCAGTGTGAAAATGTTTGCCAAGCTATTCCCTGGGCCATGACAACCTATCAATAACCACATCCCCCATATCAGAGTTTCTAAAGAACAAGAGTATATCCAATTCATTTGCCATGACAAGTAGCTTTTAATACTATTAATTTTATAGAGTACAAACAATTAAATACATCTTGCTCTTCAAAATGTTTATTTTTTAAAATATACAATACTAGGCATAAGGTTGGGAAAGTTATTCTCTATTACCTATCGATGCTTTTTTCAAATATATAATAATACTTAAAGTATATCAAAACTTTAGAATGAAGCAATGGTTATCATTTTAAATTAATTTTTGAAAGAAATTCATAAATACACTTTTGGATTTTTGCCATCAAGTGAATGGTTGATTTTTTTGTGTAGTTATTAATACTGTTGACTTCCTACAACAGGTGCCATTTTTATCCCCTTAGGCTGTCCATTAGCCAAATGAAAGGCCATCTGGAAAGAGATTCTGTTTTTGAAAAATGTGACGGGGCTGATGGCTTTTTAACTGCTAGTCATCTACAATTGCTGGTAAACACTGGAAATCAGTGTTGATCCCTCCGAATCAAGAAGTTTGTCAAGTACTTAGAGATGAAATAAAGAACCTTTTACCCAGATGTGAACATCAATTCAGATTTTTAAAATGAACTCCCTTGTGTGACCTATTCTGAAGTGTATAATCAAAGTGAGGGAATAATAGGATACTTATTCTGTTCTTGGTGCTGGCAACTAAGTAATGCAAGAAGTTTTGTACGATAGTCTTTGGAAATTTTTAATACAAAACATATTAAATTCTGATGGGGGAAAGGTGTGTTCATAAGGACACAATTTATTGGAAATTTTCCCAAATGCTTTTTTACAATACTGGTGCTTGGATGAACATGAGGAGGTAGTTTTGATGGCTGTTTCCCAGCAGCAGTTCATTGAGAGTCTTTTTGATAATCACAAGTAAAAAGTACTTTAATAGCATTATTCTGGAATGATCTTAAGAATCAATTTCAACAAGTGGCTTCATTTTTCCAATGAAGATTTTGTGTCTCAGAAGATTTGGGTAACATGTCCAACTTACAATTTTTAAGTGACTGAAACATAATATATCTTACAGGAGATTCCTGGTAGTTTAGTCACTCTAAGTCTCCAATTGATTCCTAATATGGAGTTCTGAAGAGCTGGTGTTTGTGTGTGTGTGTGTGTGTGTGTGTGTGTGTGTGTGTGTACATGTTTAGGATTACTCAAGGGGACCATGAATCCAGGTTCACTCAAATATTATATATTGCTTAAGCAATATTAGAAACAAATCTTGTGCATATATGTGTATGTTTTCATATTATCAACTACATGGTAATATAAGCATATTGCTTTGTGGTCAATATTATTATGACATATTCCTAAACTTAATGAAAATACTAGTGTTACCATACTAAGGTATAAGATGTGTTTTTCCTCTGAGAGAAAATTCCTATTTTAAAAAACCTAAGAATGAACTTACAGAATTTTGGAAAAACTGTCCTGCAATACCATTGCACAAATGCTTCATTTTGTTACTTATTGTTATGCATTATAACCACCTGTACATTAATATAGGCAGAAAAAGAAGAAAAATAGGGAGGGACAGAGGGAAAAGTACAGGTAAAATGCCAGTGTGGCATTTGTAAGAATGAATACCAAATTTAGAACCACTGGGGTTTAAAGTTTTATAGTATCAATCCATGTTACATCACAGAATATCCGAGTGGAGTCTTGTAAATACGTCCACATGCATGTGAGGTCTAGACAGTGTAGACAAAAGTGCTAAGAGTGCTGTCTAGAGTTGTGTGGGATCCACCTTGCTTGATATCTCTCTTACTCCTTTCAGGGTGTTCTCCCTTCTTCCTGTGAGTCCCTCTGGGTCTCCTAAAGATTTTTCTTTTTCTTTAAATGTTTTTTTTGTTGTTGTTGTTGTTGTTTTTCAAGACAGGGTTTCTCTGTGTAGCTTTGGAGCCTATCCTGGCACTGGCTCTGGAGACCAGGCTGGCCTTGAACTCACAGAGATCCGCCTGCCTCTGCCTCCCGAGTGCTGGGATTAAAGGCGTGCGCCACCAACACCCGGCTTTTCTTTAAATTCTATTTAAAAAATATTATATATATATATATATATATATATATATATATATATATATATTAGTTAGGGTTCTCTAAAGAAACAATTGATATCATGTGTACAAACACACAAACACACACACACACACACACTGAGACAAACATTGTTATGGACTGAACAACAGATACTTGGTCTTTCCACTGGCAGACAGCCATTGTTGTACTATCAAAACCAAGGATTTTCATGAACCAACTCCTCTATCTGGAATATTCTCCCTCCCCCCAATTACCTAATTCCATCCAACACATACCCAGCAGCCTGTCCTTAAAGAAAGCTTTTCAAATTTTCCAAAGAACATCACCGTGTCTCCAACAAGAGCTGTGTCAAGAGTTAGGCAGGGGTACTTCATAGAGTTTCATGTGATCACCACTGAACATTTTTGTGGACTATGATTTGATGACATTTTCTGCTCTCTCAACTGGACTAAATATTGCTGAGAACAAGACTGCTCAAGTATGAGTGCAGTCTTGCTGACTTATGACCTAACTGCATCCTCAAATCTTCTTGCTTGTAGCCATCATTGTATTTTCATCTTCACAATCAGAAAACGAAAATTAGTAAGTATTAATTACATATCATCACACAATAAATGTGCTGCTTCTAAGATTTGATTATATATATATTTATGCAATGGCTATTATTCTTTATGCTTATTTCTTTTTCTGAAACAACTACTCACTCAATTTATTCTCCTCTTTCAGAGAAAAAGATGCCTCTATTCTAATTTCACATTTACAAATCATGTGTTCATCTCTAATGAATATTACATCATTTATTACTTTAAAATGAATAATTTGATGATTCCTCAAAGAAAATATTAGTAAATGTTTTACATTTTACTTGATCCTTTGTGTTTGATCATGGCAAACAAATATTCAAACAGCACAGACTTTACTGCCTCACATTTAAATATAGATTTGTAGGTCTGTAAATAATTGATTTATAACTTGATTTTCAACATTCACATCAGTAATTGTCAATGTAGAAAGTAATTACTTGTAATTTGTCCATGTTTTTTCAGCATGGTAAACATTTTCCTACCATTTTAACTTTTATTTCTTGTCTACTGCTGACTGGATAGACGACAAAACTAGACACATTATACCAGTGAGCTCCAAGAGCAATCTTATTGATGTTGAAGCTTTTTAAGGAGTTCAAAAAAATGAAAGTAATGGGCTTTGTCAAGCCACCAGAAACAAAGTGGTTTTACTTCTTAAGGAACATCTTAGAACAACATGGCAAGCAGTACAATCAAATTATTTTGTCTGCTTGTCTAACATGAAGGCAACATTATCAACTGACATCCTGCAGCGCTGAGATAAGGCTCTGAAGAAAGGTCTGGGAAAGCTGTGTTTATCTTACAGGAGACAATGATTGGGTAATTTGGACATTTCATATTTAATAAAAACTATTTAAATCAGAAACCATCAGACCTGCACTGATGGGGCTTGCATTTATATATTGTACCCTCTTTCTGCCTAAAAAAGTGATTGAATCCTTTTCATTTTTAAGAAGTACTCTTTAAAAAGAAGAGAGCATGTGAAATGCTTGGAATTACTTTTAAATTAAACCATAGAGCTGACGTGAATAAAGGGAGACCTACTAATGTACTCTGCAATGAGACTGAGAGCATTTAGTTAGCACAACACTTGACTTGTTTTTCCATCGCAGATTTGATCTGCATTGCAATAAAAGTATTGGAAATGATTTCTGGTCCACCCTGACATCACAAATCATAACTTGCATAAAACCATAGGTGTAATCAAAGATCCATTTTTGCAGTGATTCATATGAGCAGAAGCCCATACAAGAACTGCTGGCTGTTTTATAATCACTCCAGAAACATTTTTCATTTGCCTCCCATTTCCTTAAACCTGCAGAAAGGAGGGAATGATGGGATCAAATGAAAAAAAAAAAAAAAAACAAAGCTAGAAAACAAGGCAAGCTCACTTTTTAAGTCAAAAAATTTACTTTCTATATATATTCAATTTTCATGTGAACTGTATTTCATAAAGCAATCATAGAAATGGCTTTTTCCCAGCAAAGGGCTCTTTGAGTCTACAGAACAAAATGTAAAATGCACAACTTTGACTTCCTATGCTGAGTAAATCATAATAATTAAGATTTCATTTTTCAAGAAATCACATTATACAGGTGAAACCAGAGAAAATGGTTTTACTCTTACTAATAATATAGTTTCATTTATTTTTCTTTGGTATAGTTGTACATAGAGATGGGACATGACTATATGTATATACAAGACCTAAGAAATGCATAGGAATGAAAGAGCATAACTTTCTCTTAGGAAGAAAATTTTGTCCAATACTAGCTTATCTTTATTGAAAAGATCACTGGATGTTTGTTAATGATTAGGTTTCATTTTTTTAGTTTGCATGCTATTCTAATGTAATGCACGAGAGTAAACACAGCAAGCTCTTAGGTGAGACCACGTGCGCGTTCACACACACACACACACACACACACACACACACACACACACACACACACACACGACAGTTCTTCAATCTTTGATATAGTTATGTGTTATTCTAGTTTTTCTCTGTACTTTATTTTAAGTTTCATTTTGATTATTTTGATCAGCGTACCAGTTCTATTGAGAAGGAACACATTAAAGTAGAAGGCCAAGCAGAATAACAAAGCTAATGAAAATGGCAATTATTTTAAATGAAAAACATCACACAAAGTAAACATATCTGCACACATACATATAATATTTATTAGCTTATAATAGAGTAACAGGACAGAAAAAAGACAGAAAAGTGATGGTGGAGTTAAGAATCACTAATGTCACATTAATCTCTTCAAAGTCTCCTCTTGCAAATGTGTTTTTAGTGATCAACTAAGGTTTAAATAACTTTGGTATCATTATTTCTGCAATTTTTATTTACAATTGAGAAATACACTGTCAATGTTAGAATCCAGCATTCAATCTATAGCTTTTACCTTGCTTTTCATTATTTTAAGGATTTATTTACAGTACCATATTCTAAAGTACTATTTCAAGGGAATTCTGTGAATGAGGTTATGTGTGTGTGTGTGTGTGTGTGTGTGTGTGTGTGTGTGTGTGTGTGTGTGTTTAAAGAAGGTGTCATGGTCAAAATATTGGTGGTATGCATGGGATGGTCTAACATAAAATAGTTAATAAAATTCTTATCAGAAATTTTATCACAATTTAAAACTGAAGAAAGTTGCTTTAAGTTAGTCACTTGTTAATATAATACTAAAAATATACTATAGATGCAGAACCAGGAACGAATACCAGGGCTGATGACTCTCATTGCATCTACAAGAACCATAAATCTTGTCTAGGAAAAAAAAAAACTATAAAACTTTACTTAATTCTCTTACAAAACTTTTAATCAGAGACAGAACTTTGTGAGAGAAAACCATCCATCCCAGCATTAATGATTCCTCTGTGTTTTTTTTTTATTCAAGATTTGTATCTTCTGTTATGTTCAGGTGAAGTCAACTGAATGTAGACACTGAGGAAAGCACCACCCACCTTCACCTCTACACTTATGTAGCTGATGGTTTATCTCGGCATACATTTGGTAGCACATGCATTTAATCCCAACACTCTGGGGGCAGAGGAAAACAGATCTCTGTGAGTTCAAGGGCAGCCTATTCTACAGAATGAATTCCAAAACAAATAGGTATACATAGAGAAACTCTATCTCATAACAAACAAACAAAAAAGGGGGGTTCAAGAAAGCACTCTGAGATGGATATGCATTTACAGTTTGTTTTATTTTGTTGTAGTTATTGTTTTTTGGAGATCAGATACTGTTGTCATTTTCCTTTTCTTAACAATAGATTCTTCTTCTTAACATAAGATATGCTGATTATGGTTCCCCAGCTCTCTATTCCTCACAATTCTTCCCCCACCTTCCTTCCCATCTGGACCCAGCAGCTTTCTTATACTCATTGGGAAACAAACCGGCTTCCAAGTGTTAATAATAAAATCAAATAAAACAAAACAAAAACTCACACCTTGGAATAGGACAAAACAAACAGAAGGAAAAGAGTTCAAGAGATGGCACAAGAAACAGTTAAAGACACAAGGACCCACTCATTTGTACAGTCAAGAATCCCATAAAAAACATTAAGCTGGAAGCCATAATATTTATGCTAAGGACATGTAGGGTTAAAAACAGAGAAGAAAAATATGTAAATTAAAATCAATATTAAAAATAATTACAAAATATTAGGAAGAAAGAAATGATGGGAGTGAGGGAGGGAGGGAGAAAGGAAGAAGGAGTGAGGGAGAGAGGAGGGAGAGATGGAAGGAGGAGGAAAGGGAAGAAAGGAGGAGAGGAGAGGAGGGAGAGAAGAGAAGAGAAGAGAAGAGAAGAGAAGAGAAGAGAAGAGAAGAGAAGAGAAGAGAAGAGAAGAGAAGAGAAGAGAAGAGAAGAGAAGTCTAAAATGACATTGTGTCACAAGGAAACTCCAAAGATATACCTGAGTTTATTTTCTGTTGGACATCTGCTGCTGGACATGCAGCCTGTCCTTTTTTTATATAATTCTTTATTTGAACTAAAAAGATTATTTACATATCAATCCCAGTTCTCTCTCCCTTGCCTTCTCCCCTGCTCCCCAACTAACACCCTACCTATCCCATACCCTTTCTGCTCCCCAGAGAGGGTGATGCCTTCCGTAGGAGGTCTTCAGAGTCTGTCATATGCTTTGGGATAGGGCCTAGACCCAACCCCTAGGCCCACCCCTCCATGTGGGATGGGCTACCAAAGTCCATTCCTATGCTAGGGATAAGTACTGATCCACTATAGGGGGCCCCATAGATTTCAGAGTTCTCCTCACTGGCACCCACATTCAGGGGGTCTGGTTAAGTCCCATGCTGGTTTCCCAGGTATCAGTCTGGGGACCAAGAGTTCTCACTTGTTCACGTCAGCTGTTTCTGTGGATTTCACCAGCCTGGTCTGGACCCCTTTGCTCATCACTCCTCCATCTCTGCAAGTGCATTCCAGTTCAGTTCAAGGTTTAGCTGTGCATGTCTCCTTTAACTTCCACCAGCTTCTAGTTGAAGGTTATAGGATGGCATCTTGTTATTGGCACAAAAATAGACAGGCAGACCAATGGAATCAAGTTGAAAACCCTGATATTTAACTCTCACACCTACGAACCCCTGATTTTTGACAAAGAAGCTAAAGCTATACAATGGAATAAAGAAAGCATCATCAACAAATGGTGCTGTCAACAACTGGATGCTGGCATGTAGAAGAATGCAGATGGATCCATGTCTATTGCCATGCACAAAACTTAAGTCCAAATGGAGTAAAGACCTCAACATAAATCCAGCCACACTGAAGTTATTAAAAGTGAAAGCAGGAAATACCCTTGAACAAATTGGTACAGGAGACCACTTCCTGACCATTACAACACTAGCACAGACAATGAGATCAACAATACATGGGACCTCCTGAAACTGAGAATCTTCTGTAAGACAAAGGACACAGTTAACAAGACAAAACGATGGCCCACAGGTTGGGAAAAGATATTCACCAACCCCACATCCCACAGAGGGCAGATCTCCAAAATTTACAAAGAACTCAAGAAGCAAGTCTCCAAAGCACCAAATAATCCAATTAAAAAGGGGGTACAGAACTAAATAGACAATTCTCAATAGAGGAATCTAAAATGGCTGAACGACACATAAGAAAGTGTTCAACATCTTTAGCCATCAGGGACATGCAAATCAAAACAACTTTAAGAAACCATCTTACACCTCTAAGAGTGGCTAAAATCCAACACCCCAATGACAGTTTATGCTAGAGAGGATGTAGAGAAAGGAGAACACTCATCCACTGCTGGTGGGAATGTCACTTTGGAAATCAGTATGGCGATTTCCATACTGATTTCAGTATGGAAAATGAGAATCAGTCTTCCACAAGATCCAGCAATTCCACTCTTGGGCATATACCCAAACGAAGCACATTCATAAAACAAGGACATCTGTTCAATGATGTTCATTGCAGCATTATTTGTAATAGCCAGAAACTGGAAGAAACCTAGATGCCCCTCAACTGAAAATGGATAGAGAACATGTGGTACATTTACACAATGGAGTACTACTCAGCGGGGGGGGGGGGGAGGGAGACAATGGAATCTTGAAATTGGCAGTCAAATGGATGGAACTAGAAGAAACCATTCTGAATGAGGTAACCCAGTCATAAAAAGACAAACATGGTATGTACTCACTCATATGTGGATTTTAGACATAGAGTAAAGGATCACCAGCCTAGAATCCACACTGCCAGAGAAGATAGTAAATAAGGAGAACCCTAAGAGAAACATACATGGTTCCCTGGAGAAGGGGAAAGGGACAAGATCTCCTGAGCAAATTGGGGGCCTGGTAGAAGTGGAGAGAGAACTAGGAGAATGAGAAGGGGAGAAGAGGAGGGATGAGGAAGACATGATGGGGCAGGGAGGTTGAGTTTGGGGAAGAACAGAAGAGAGCACCATAAGAGATAATATAATAGAGGGAGACGTTACAGGATTAAAGAGAAATCAGCCACTTGGGAAATGTCCAGAGAGCTACAAAGATGACACCAACTAGCAATCTAAGCAACAGAGGAGAGGCTACCTTTAATGCCCTCCACTGATAAGGAAATTGATGACTAACTTATATGCCATCCTATAGCATTCATCCAGCCTGTCATTTAGAGTGGTTTCCCCAGTGAGACTTCTTTGAAGAAAACTAAATTTTTATTTGGGAGTGATTACCAATTAGAGCTAGCTTATGCCTTGGGGATGGGGGAGTGTGTCTACTTCTCCTTCGGTTCTAGGACCTCTTCTGGTGCAGACCCTTACAGGCCCAGTGCATGCTGCCACAGTATTTATCAGTTCATATGTGTGTCAATCCTATTGTACTAGAAGGTCTTATTTCCTTGCTGTCATCCATCCCCTCTGGCTCCTATAATCTTTCTGCTTCTTCTTCCATAGCTCCCCTGAGGCCTGGGGGCAGTGGGGAGGGGTGTTGATGGAGATATCATGCTTTTAAGGCTAAGTTTTCTCAAGCTTGGCATAATATCTGGCTTGGGTATCTGAATTTGTTTGCATCTGCTGTAGGGGAAAGTTCTAGGAAGATGGCTGAGCAAGGCACTGATCTGCTTCCCTGACTGGAGGAAGGATTTATAGGTTTCTTTGAAGACACTGATTGCTTGACATTAGTAAGTGGGAAAGCAATGGCAAAGACATTTAAAATTAACTTGACTGTGGTACACATTCCTGCAATTTCAATGGTTGATAAGGTGGAAAGGAAGGGTTGCACCTTCAGCTATGCTGGGCTAGATAGATAATCTTTTTTTCTCTCACCCCATCCTTTGTAATCACACATACATACATACATACATACATACATACATACATACATACATACATACATACACACAGAAAGAGAGAGAGAGAGAGAGAGAGAGAGAGAGAGAGAGAGACAAAGAGAGATCAAAAATTTCAAAAACCTTCTTACAAAACTCTGCTTTGTATACTTCTCTTGTCAGAAAGTAAATTGATACCACTTTTTGAAAACGAATTTGGTGCAATTTGACTCAGAATAAAATTAGTATACTTTGTTGCAATTTTTCCAAATGGAAACCCTGTTGCTATATTTGTAAAGCATCAGGAAATTTTACACAAAATCATATCAATGGTAACATTATTTCCTCTATAAAATACTATGTAAAACAAAAACAATTCCACACAAATATGTGTACAAGTACTCATACACATGCATATATATATATACGTGGGAAAACACTATACATTGTGATATATATATAAATACATATATCACATATGTATTTAGAGGGAGAGAGATAGACAGAGAGACAGAAGTATTTAAACAAATAATAAATGACAGAGATTAGTATATTTCTTATTTCATTTTTATTAAACTCTGATTGTAATTTATTTAAATTTTAAGTTTTCATTTTATATTCCAACCACAGTTCTCCCTCCCACCCCTCTTCCCTCCCTCCACCATGGCCTTCCCGCCCCCCTGCCCCCCCCCCGCCCATACACCCCTGTCCATTCCTCCCAAAGCTTAAGGCTTCCTATGAGAAGCCAACAAAGACTGGCACATTCAGCTGAAGTAGGACCAAGCTCCTGCCTGATGCAGTAAGACTGAGCATGCCATCGCACCATTGTGAATGGGTTCTCACTATCTAGCTCATACACCAGGGATATGTCCTGGTCCTAGACTCAGGGGACCCCTAGATAGATCAAGCTACACAACTGTCTCCCACATGCAGAGGGGGTTGTTCAGTCCCATTGAGGC
The DNA here is from genome assembly GCF_003668045.3 of Cricetulus griseus. Taxonomy (NCBI): domain Eukaryota; kingdom Metazoa; phylum Chordata; class Mammalia; order Rodentia; family Cricetidae; genus Cricetulus; species Cricetulus griseus. Next base: position 54,487,573 of record NC_048600.1, read on the forward strand.
CCCACAGCTGCCTGTCTAGAGTTCATGAGTTTCCATGACCTTGGTTCAGCTGTCTCTGTAGATTTCCTCTACATTGTGATCTTGACCTCTCTTGCTCATATATTCCTTTCTCCCTCCTGGCTTAGACTGTATTCCCTCTTATTTCATACAATGGATAATTATGTATGCATCAATATGGAATGTGTCCCAATTGATACAAAAGGTAGACGGTCTAATGTACAGAACAACATGCACATTATGATTTGTTCCAAGTAAATATAATTTGCAATTGTATTCCTAAGGATAGAAAGACAGAAAGGCAAAAAAAGGAAGATATAGAGGGGAGGGGAATGTAATATATATTAATTTTCTGCTTGAGATCACAATAAAACATATGATAGAGTTCTGGGAAAATTTATGGATGGCATTCTTATTTGCACTTCATCTCTTTCTAAACTATAAGGCATATACAGGAAAAAACTACCTAAACTTAAAAATCATAAACATTAGAGAGTAAATGAGCCTTTGCTCATCACCCAAATAAAATGAGTACCACACACCACCAGAAACCTGAAGGTTTCACACTTCTTAATTCAATTCCCTTCTTTCTGAGCTGGAATTAGCTTCTTTAATAATTCCAATGGTTTTGTTTCCAAATATACTATTTATACATACTTATAAATAGAAAATTTACTCTAACTAACCATATAAAGTGATTAGAATTATATACCCAGTGCTTACAAAAGAAAAACAATACTAACATATAACTAAATGAAAACCCTGGACTGTCTGTGTACCTTAATTTATTGTTTTCCCAGATACTGACACTCTTTAGTTTGGTGAGCATTCTTCCACAGACTTAGAGATATGAAATAACTTTTTATCTGTATTATGGTGTACCATATTATGACTCTTAGCTGTAATTTTGTTTTGTAGAATATGATCAATGCTTTCTATATAGCTTGACTCATAAGACTAATTCTCTCTAATGGTTAAAGAATATTCCTGAAATGGCTATAAAATAATTTGTATAATCACTTCTATCTGTCTCTTTGAGTTAGTTCTCAAGTTTTAAACCTTGAGGTCCTAACATACTGAGAAAACATTCTACCCAAGAGTATATCCCAGACTGCTCTCAGTTTCCAAATCTACATTGTGTATCTTGGCCAAGAATTTTATAGATACCAAGTCCTTTCATCATCACCTTTCAAATGAATTGACATTGACTCATATTTAGCATCATTTAAAATAGAAAGCTTCTTTTCTATCCATTTAACCCACCTCTAGGTGGTTATTGTAAAAATATATTTCTTTTCATTTAGCACACAAAATGGGTATTCCAAGGAACATTTTGTTTGTAATTATTAATTTCATTTTCCATATTTCTTGAACAAAAGATTTACAGAAATATGTGTGTATAGTTAATTTCCTATTCTAATCTCTCTGCTTTTCACGTTTCTTTCTAGGATTGCATGTTAATTGGAAGTTGGCATGAGTTAAAAGATGCTAACTAAGACATTTTTATGCTACCACATTTTAAAGGTTAAATTTATCATCTGGCATACTTGCTCCATGATTTAACCAGCTTTTCTTTCATGAATAAGTTGATGAGACAATTTTTGGCAGAAAAGTCCAAAATACAAACACAGTGATTTTTGTTGTTGTTGTTGTTGTTTCCTTGTCTCATCTAATGCTTAAAACTTTAAAAGGACATAGTCACTGAGTTTTCTCAGCATGTAATTGTTTTTAATATAGTGAAAATATACCTGCTGTCAAAGGGGGAAAATGATAGGAAAAGCCTCCTGCATCATCAATGTATTGCTGCCAAGTCTTCAATAGTTAAATTGTAGCTTCCAGAGCATAACCTACTGTCTTCTGCTCTCCGTCAGGCATCTTTGTTATTACTAATTTTCTGCCAACTAGATGGCGACCTTAGGGCTGACTAATTAGCTGTTGGTTTATGTATTTTTGCAGCTTTAATTGTGAAAGCCCTCAATGTTACTTCATGGCTAGATTAACCTTGTTAGTGTGTGGAATTAGATGTGGAGAAGGCCTCATTAGATGGCCTCTTCTGACATTTTGGAAGGGTTTTAACTCACTGACTGGAACATGAACCTTTCCCTGCTTTTGGATGCTCTGAGTAGTCCTGCTCATCACAGCAAATATTCAGATACTGTTTTAGGATAACTTCTTGATAGCTGTTTTTATCCATTTCTAAACAATCCTCCCTTGCTTTTCATCATTTTTCCATATAGCTTGTAAATTTTCTAATTAATTACAAAAGTTTTAGGCCAGAATTCAGTCACATCACAACAAGATTTAAAAGAAGAATAAATCTATAACATATGCTAGCCTATGTAGAGAGGACTGCCAAAACATTTTGAGAAGAAAATACACCAAACAAAATAAGCCAGATAATATCAGCTGTCATTTCTTAATTATTAAATAACCAAAAACTTCATTGGCTCTCAAATAATGTCTACTTATTTCTAAATGCCTCTTTCTTTTTTTTCTATGTAAACTGGATTTTTTATTTTTTATTTTTTATTTTTTGGTTAATGTCCCAAATCATGTTTTCTTTTTTACTTAAATTCTTTCATTACTACTCATATTTACATGTGAATCCTCCCATTCCCTCACCCTCCCATCCTCCCATGTTCCCCACCAAACCCCCAACCCATCCCCCACCTCCTCCCAAGGGATAGTGAAGCCCTCCACAGGGGACCTTCAAAGTCTGTCACATCATTTGGGGATGGCCTAGGCCCTCCTTGCTGTATCTTGTCTGCAATAGTATCCCTCCTAGGAAATGGGCACCCAAAATCCATTTGTGCTCTAGGGTTAAAGACTGGCTCCACAGTTAGAGGTCCCATAGACTGTCTTGGCCTCCTAGCTGGCACCCACACTCAGAGGGCTTGATTGGGTATAATGCTGTTTCTGCAGCTTTATGACTAGGTTCTCTATGCTCTCACTACATCAAGTCAACTGTTTCTGCAGGTTTCTGCAGCACCTTCTTGGCCCCTTAGCTCATCTCTCCTCCCTCTCCACAGTTGGAATCCAGGAGTATGGCTCAGTGCTTAGCTATGGGTGCCTGTTTCTGAGCACTGAGCCATACACCTAAATGTCTCTTTCTTTGCAGAGATCTTGTTTACAAGATAAAATTCTATTTCCAAAATAACTCCAAATGATCAACATAATAAATGAATTGTAGACAGAAAGGGCTCAAGAAAACCTTAATTTCTTTATCAATTTTGGGAATTGTAGTGCACATTATCCTTAAGTATAGCTCTGAAAAAATTAGAAAATTTAAATATCTAATTGCTTAAATGGGCATTTTAAAAATCACTCCATTCTATCCAGAATACAAACCAATACATCAAAAGTCATATTCTACAGGATCGGAATCTGAGACACTTTTGTGACTCTTATTACACATGGTCTTGAGTTCTCACAAAGAAAAGAAAAAAAAATTTTGCTTAAATGTCTAATTGAAAGGATGTTAAAATTCTCAGGTCAAAATTAACAATTAAGGATTTTTAATGAGATTTTTCACTCAATAAATACATGTTGATTGATCAAGGTTCTGTTTTATTTTCTTTCTCTCTAAACTTAAAAAGGAAGTCAAGATTGATCTTGGCGTTTGTTTTCCAGCCCTCACATCACTTCCTCTCACTTTGATTTCTGTCCCTAACCTGGCTAGCAACACATGAAAGTTACATAAGACCTCTGTGTAGTTGGATAGAGATGCTGTGCCCATATTATATGAGGCAAGTAAGTTGTCAGAAATGTGAATTCCTTAAAGTATGGTTGGCATCAATTTTATCAGTGTAGCTCAGATCTTACATCACATCATGTAATGTTAGCTTGTGTTTACATTTGTCATTCATCTGTACATATGGAGTGCATGTGTACAGAATTATGTGGGGTATGTGTGTAAAATCTCAACAATCATGTTTAGTCTTGATTAACTTAGCACTCCAAAACTATTTCCCAAAATAGAAATTTAACATTTTTTGATATTCTTCCTTTGTTTATTTCTCAGTTCTTTCTGATGGTGATTGGGAATGGAAACTTCTTTCATCTTGTCACCCTTGGCTATCACTTAACAGTATGATTGCTCCCTTCTTAACTAGTAACAATCATCAAACAGACTCTTTGGCATTCTTAATACCTTGTATCCCTCCTCCCCTGTGTCTTATTGACAACAGGGTTGACTCTGTGTCTTATTGTTGTGAAAAGACAGCGACAATGTAGTTTCCTTTTGTCACACTGATCACATGGACCCAAAGGGCTGCTTTGGTTTATCATAAATATTCAGTTTTCTTAAATTCACATAATTTCTGTAAAAGTACAAATTATTAATGAATTATGCATTTGCATGTAACAATGCACAAGGAACAACCCTGGGTGTCAAAAATATAAACAAAACATAAAAAAATAAAGATGTAATTTATACCTTAAATGAATAGAGACTACTTCCTATGATGTTGGAAAACTGCTTCCTGTTAGTGACAACACTATTGTAAGGACTTCCTCACTCCCCTTGTAAACTATTTTTCATATTTATTAAGTATCTGAGAAGATTATTTGAGAAAATGATGTACAATTAATTGGCCCATATGTTACAGAGAAAAATGTACTTATTATTCAACATAATTAAGATTGCCTTTTCTATTTTCTGAAGACTGTTCACTTCATTCAAATTAATGTTTAGACACTGAAATACTGGCTTCACAAAATTGTGTCCATACTCTAATGAAAAACTATTTTCCTATGGAAAGCTTTACACAGATAAATTGCTACCTCACAGTGTAGGATTGTTTTTCCCCCTTTCTATTTTTATTTAACTTTGAGAAAAGATGTTGTGACTGTCACATAAATTGATAAGACTGAATACTTTGAGTCCACGAAAAAAAGGTTTTTAACTTGAAGAAACGCTGCCACGATGAAGTTTATCAATAATGGTGTGTGTGTGTGTGTGTGCATTCAGAGATGTGGGCACACGTGGTTAAAGGTACAAGAAACAGATATCAAGATTGGGTAGATTTTTTTAAATTTATTTATTAATTATCTACATAGTGTTCTGTAGGTATATCTTCACACCATAAGAGTGCACCATATCTCATTACAGGTGGTTGTGAGCCACCATGTGGTGCTGGAAATTGAACTCAGGACCTCTGGAAGAGCAGACAATGCTCTTAACCTCTGAGCCATCTCTCCTGCTGATTGGGTGTTTTTATCACTTATCTACCACCCATTTTCTCTGAGACAGCCTCTTTCAATGAACATTTAGTATCGCTGGTAGATATAATGGAATGGCTGTCCATCCACAAAGGTATCCACCTGTCTCTGTGGCCCACTCATAACATTACATGAATGCATTGCTACACTAAGAGTGCAGGTGATGCTGGGCATCTGAAATCAGGTCCTTATGAGCATCCAGCATGTAACATACTTACTGAGCCTTCTCTCCAAGATGGAATTTTTTGGATACTTTCTTTTGGCTTACTTGCAAACACTCCAATGGTTTTAGAATGTTTTGGCAAAGGCCCTCTCCTTCAGGAAAATTGGTTGATAGAGACCAAACCGGTTATCACCAGTGCCTTCAATCACAATCTTGCAATGTGGAGATAGCTAATGACAAAGAAATATAAACACTAAGCCAGCCATAGACTCTTTGATCTACAGTAGTATCCTACCTGCAAGATACACTAGTGAAATCATGGCACAAAGCTTGTGAGAGAAAACAACTGATTTGACTTAAGACCCACTTCACAATATGGAACCCATATCTGACACTGTTTAGGTGACCAACAGCCAGAACAAAAAATAACCCAGGTAAAATCAAATACTACTGATTTTTAGAAAACATGGTGTGGTAAAAAATAAAATGACTCCTAATGATATTCTGCCATATTCATAGATCAGTGTCTTGCTCATCTGTCATCAGAATAGCTTCCCTCTGCAAGAGTTGGGGAAAAACTACAGAGACCTACAACTAGACATTATGCAGAGAGTAAGATCTTGGAACACCCAGTCTTAAATTGAAAGTTTCCATCAAATCCCTCCCTTCAGGTCTCTGGGAACCCAGAGGAAGAGGATGCACAGAGGATGTATGATTCAGAGGGGATGGTGGTCACACCAAGAAACCAAGACCTTCTAAATCAACACAATCAAGCCCATATGAACTCAGATAGACTGAGACAGCATACAAACGCAGGGTGTCCATGGGTGTGCTACAGATCCATGATATATATGTTATGTGCTCCAGTTTAGTCTTTTTATGGAATTGCTGAGTGTGTGAGTGAGTGGGTCATTGATTTTTGTGCTGTTTAGGAGCTCTTTTCCTTCTGTTGTTTCATCTTGCCCAAATTCAGCGTGATAGTTTTTATTTTATCCTATTATAATTTCTTTTGTTATATTTTATTATTTTCATTCACTAGAAGCCTGTTATTTACTAGTAAAAGACATAAATGGAATGGATTCAGAGGTGACAGTGGGTAGGAAGGATCTGGTAGGAGTAGAAGGAGGGAAAACATTATCAGGATATATTATGTAAGAAAATCTATTTTCAATACAAAGAAAAACAGCAAAAAGAAATTAAGTTTTATAGTATCATTTTCAGTAACAAAAAACTGTTATTTAAACTTAGTCTTCAACATCCATTAAGTAGAAAACTAAGAACTGTTTCAAGTTCATTTATCATAAATTGCAGGTAATCTGGCAATGATATTTCACACAGTATTACAACATCATAATATTCAAAACATTTTAATAGCTCACTGATTCTGAGCTGTTTTGCTTTACGGCATGTGTAATTGCCTCATAGCACAGGGCTCCTCACATTAGTGAAAATGTTCATAGACTGTGCTCCAGATTCTGACTATCAAGAAAACTCTCCTTACTAAAGATGGCTCTTTCTGTATGTCAGTATGGTTGTGTCTGAGTACAATATACAACTTTTAAGTGCTATCAATTATTCACCACTCTGTCATCTGGACATTCCAGATCAGATTACATGCAACCACAGGTTGTGTCAGAAGGCAAGCCCACCCTCAGAAGAGGTATAGGGAGGGAAAGAATGTCAGAAGCCTGAATTTGGTAACAGTTAAACCATACTAATTATAATTCAAGACACAGTGTCATATTGAAATCAGCTGTGTGGACTTTACCAGTTACATCTATACTGACACTTTATTGTAGCCTCTTGATTCTGATGCTTGGAAATAATTTTGGCAATCCTTTAAATAATAACACTTCAGATTATGTGAAGACTGTGGATACATGTCAGTGACAGCTCTAGCTTCATTGCCATTGTTAGGATAAAATATCACTGATAAAAACAACATGGGGGGAAGGGTTTGTTTGGCTTACAATTCTAGATTACAGACCAATCCTGGCATCACATCCACTGTCAAGAGCAAAGAGGATAAAAGAGGTCTTGCTGGCTTGCTCACACGCACATAGAATTCCCCTATCCACCAGAGTTCAGGAACACTTGCTACAATAAGCTAGGTCTTCCAATATAAGTTAACAATCAAGACAACACTCTATAGATATTTCCCTAGACCAAAGATATAAAGAAAGCACCCGGTTGAAGCTGTCTTCCCAGGAGGCTCTGACTTGTGGCAAGTTGACATTTAAATTAAGCATCACAGTGATGGGGTTTTCTCTAGATTATGCTATACCCTATCTCAAATCCCTAGCACTGAAATGGAATGTGTGAAATGTAATCTTTTGATTAGTTAATTAATGAAAAATGGTTTTTTAATACAGTCGGCAGAATAATACAAAGGAAGAGCTGGATTAATATGTTGGGGGGAAGGTTAAGACTTCTTGCCTATTTCTCAAAACACCTCTTGTCTGCCTTTTTCCTTCAAGTCCATGTGCTACTTTCAAGTTTAACACTTCATCTCTCATGGCTGTATCCTAATCTGTTGCTTCTTTTCACTCTATACATCCCTCTAGAGTTTCATCTCACCCAATGTCTTTCATTGTCATCTGTGTGAATATCCTACAAGCACTTTGAAGTTTTGTTTGATTATCATAATTACAGTAAAAGTCCAATATTCCTAAAGATAAATCTGCCTAATCCCAGAGATTTTACAAGATATTTAATAAATTTAAAAGCCTTATCCTTCTGGAATTCTGTTTTCTTACATCTTACCCTTTCTAATTTCAGAATACTTTAAAATCTCATGCATTTCTTGGTCATTCTAATAAGATGGACTTGAACTAAACTCCACCTTACCTGGGAATCTTCCACTCAGATTGTATAAGAAAAATTTAAATCATCTTTGTCAAGAGAAACTCCCCTGCTTATAAAGGCTCATCAAGGTCTGGGGAGATAGCTCACTGGATAAAGCACTTGCTGTGCAAAACTGATGACCAGAATTTGGATCCTCAGAACCCATATAAAACATAAAACATGCATCTATGCATGTTTGATGCATGATGATGTGTTCCTGCCTCACACACAGGCAGAAGATGAAGATAAGCATCCAAGGTAGTCTTCTGACCTCCATGTGCATACTCACTTACAAACACACCCATGATCATGTAAACAAAGGTACACTGCACAAACAACATATATACACACATTTACAAACAGAAAAGCTTGTTATAGATAAAACTAACAGTGTCCAGTATTCTCATAAACCAGAGGTAAATACTGAAAACTATTTGTTGAACACATGACAATGGATAACTGGTATTGCTGCATTTTGATCCCAGGGATAGATACTGGTCTTGTCAGTACAATACTTATTGAGAAAAGGAAAAATCCCCCATGATGACTCTAATGATAATATATTGTGTATGATTTAATAAAGCTGATGGTGATCAAAATGTAAAGTTAGCCATACACATAGAACCAAGAGGTAGTGATGCACACATTTAATTCCAGCAGCAATACCAGTTACTAAATATATATCAAGTCAAATGGAGAGATACTCAAAGCAATCTTATTAAAATCAGGAACAAGACAAGATTGTCCACTCTCTCAATATCTATTGAGACTATCTCAAGGACTATTCAATATAGTCCTTGAAGTTATAGCTAGAGCAGTCCAACAACTAAAGGAGATCAAGAGGATGCAAAATTGGAAAGAAAGAAGTCAAAGTATCATTATTTGGAGATGATATGATAGTACACAGAAGGGACCATAAAAATTCCATCAGGAAACTCCTGCAGCTGATAACTACTTTCAGCAAGTGACTATCTAGTCTCTGGTGCCTGGCTATCCAGTGAGTCTCTGGCTGAAAGTATTAAAGAACGATGAGAAGTCACAAGCATGGGACACACTGGGAATGGGTGGTTGGTTTTCTCTGGGACGCTCTAGCAAACAGTTTGAACCTAAGGTGAAGGAATGGTGGGTGGGGTATGCAGTTTTCATAAACCCTGGCTTCTTCCAGCACAGTGAGTCCAAACACCTAGTAGAACTGTCAGTGCAACACAAGAAAAATAGACATGCCAAATAAAGAAGATAAAAGTGGGATCACAGAATGTTGTAGTAAAATCTCAGCCTGTAGAATAGTTGTATTCTCAAAATCCCACCAAACACAAAGAGAGAACACTTTGAAGAAAATTAATGAGCTGACAGTTATAGTCTAAAATTTCAGCCTTGTTTTTTATAAAAATGTACTATAAGAAATACTAAACATTTAACATGAAATTCTATGAGAAAAATAAAATGTTCAGGAGCACAATTTGTACTAAAGAGCACGCAGCACTCTGCACCGCAGAAGTCTGCCTCTAACACTACTTACAACATGATTCTAGACCAAAACTAACTAAATTGTTTAATGAAGTCTCATATGACAGAGATAAACGACCTAAATAATTAGTAGAAAATTTCTGGAATGCTGAGGCAGAATTCAACAAAAAATGGGAGCCTGGGGAAGGAGAGGAGTTAGGAGAAAGAGAAGGGTAGAAGAGAACTGGAGAGGAAGATATGAGAGAGCAGGAAGATCAAGTCAGGAAAAGAATAGAGGAGAGCAAAAAAAGAGATACCATAATATAGGGAGATGTTATAGATTTAAACAGAAATCTGGCACTAGAGAAATGTCCAGAGATCTACAAGGTTGACCCCAACTAACAATCCAAGCAACAGTCAAGAAGCTACTTTAAATGCCCTTTCCCTATAATGAGATTGATGACTACCTTATATGCCATCCTAGACCCTTCATCCAGTAGCTCATGGAAGCAGAAGCAGACATCCACAGCTAAACACTGAGCTGAACTCTGGAATCCAGTGCAGAGACGGGGGAGTGATGAGCAAAGGGATCAAGACCAGGCTGGAAAAACCCACAGAAACCACTGATCTAAACAAGGGGAAGCTCATAAATCCCAGGCTGATAGCTAGGAAACTAGCATAGGATCGTTCCAGACCCCCTGAACAAGGATGTCAGTTTGGAAGTCTGGTTAATCTATGGGGCCTCTGGTAGTGGATCAGTATTTATTCCTTGTACTTGATGCACTTTGGGAGCCCACTCTACATAAAGAGATTCTCTCTCAGCCTAGACACACGGGGGGATGGTCTAGACCCTGCTCCAAATAATATGAAAGACTTTGAAGATTCCCCCATGGGAGGTCTCACCCTACATGGGGAGCAGAAAGGTGATGGGATGGGGGTCGGTCGGTGGGAGGCAGGTGGGAGGGGAGAGAGAGTGAACTGGGATTGACATGTAAAACAAGCTTGTTTCTAATTTAAATTAAAAAAAGGAAAAATACATGACATAAAAATGAATGGAGCAAATAAAAATAACACATAAAGACAATAGTTCAAGGCAGAAAATCAAGAGGAAAGAAAACATAAAAACTGAAATGGAATTAATTGAAAACCAAAAATCTGTTTGAGAGAATATAGCAAATACTGAAACATATGTAGTTTTTCAGAACAGAGATAATAGGAATTCTTGATTGAAAAACAGCAATCAGGATAGGCTCCAAAGCTACACAGAGAAACCCTGTCTTAAAAAAACAAAAACAAACAAACAAACAAAAAACAAAAGCAAAACTGAGGAAGAACACACTAGAGTTCACATGTTATGCTTAAATGCACTAACCATATACCTAAGGGAAAGACTGGCAACAAGCACAAGACCTGGAACAGGTCTGCACCAGATAGGGGCATTTTCACTTATTTTATTTTTCTATACATTTTTTCTCATTTTAACCTACTGATCTTTTCTAAGTGTCTTATGATTTTTAGTTTAATGCGTTTTTTGTGGAATTCCTGTGTGTAGGAATAAGTGGCTCTCTGAGTCTATACCCACTTTTGTGCCTTTTCTTGTTTTCTTTTCCTTCAGTTTGTTTTGTGTTATTTGATGTTAGTTTTGTTTTATCTTGTTACATTTTATTTTATTATTATCCCTTAGAAGTATGTTTTCTAATGAGATAGACAAAGAGGGTGGATCCAGATTCATTAATTTTTGTTGCATGTATACAAAAGTGTCTAGTCCAAAGTATATATGCATATATATTCACACATACTGCAACATAGTCAATCTGTATGTTGTTACTTGCATATATATGTTTTGAGGGCTAACATTTTCTATAAGATATTCATTTGTGTCCTTTTCCCTGACAAGGACTATTTCTCCCAATCCCAGCATTTCTTATTGGCTGCCGTATAGTTCTTTATGTAGGGTTGAGGCCTCGTGACTTTTCCACAATCAATATTAGCTTGTCTATTGTTGTTGTCCTTGTTCAATTCATGTTTAGGCATTTATGTAGACGTGAGATTGTCTCCTAAAAATTTCAAAACCTCATCCTTCTATCATTACAATTACCTTCAAAGACCAAAGTGTAAAATTTGATGAGTAGATAAAAAGCTCAGCAGTGAAGGGACATTTGATATTGTTGCTGAAAACCCAGGTTGATGCCTAGTATCCAGGTGGTGGCATATAAGCATCAGTAACTCCAGTTCTAAGTGAACAGACATCCAGGCAATCTTAACCTCTCTCTCTCCCTCTCTCTTTCTCTCTCTATGTCTCTCTCTCACACACATGTATATATATTTTAAAATGCAATAATAGTTGTTTTAAAAGATTAATGAATAGTTTAGAAGTTAACGAAATGTTTCTTTGATGATGGATTCCTTTGTACCACTCTGATCTCAGCATTTCATTTCTATTATTGTGTTTGCCTGTATAATTGCAAATCACCCATTCTTTTTCTATTACTGAACTCTTCCAACTTAGTTTTCAAATCTGTTTTCCATTTTGTTTTATATATATATATATATATATATATATATATATATATAATGCACTGTAAATGGTATATAATAACACACATTAAACTAAGAAAGATACAGTATATGTGTGTATTACTTAATTTAATTTTTCATATATAATTTTGTTTAAAAATACTTATACATATAATATATATATATATATTACATGTATATATACTTTACCTCTTTTACCTCTTTCCTTTAGATCAAAGGAGAAAAGGAAGGAACCACCAAGCAGGTGTTTGTCATATTTGTGTGTTTTATTATCACAATGGCAAAAAACAATCCTGAAATTTATCTAGGATAATCAATGCCTTTATTTGATCCCTAAAGCCCTTTCTCTGAAGCCAATTGAAGGATTCAAATCTGACTAAATAGACTGGATGATTATTTTTAACTTAGAAAAATACCACCTTAATTCCACGACATCATCCTGGGCCAGGCCTAGGCCCTCCCCCATGTGTCCCAGATGAGAGCCTCCCTTCACATGGGATGGGCTCTCAAAGTCCCTTCTTTTATTTTTTCATTCATTTATTTAGCTCATAAGTAAAGTCATGCACAATTATGATACACAATATAGTATGTTCACAATGGCATGGCTAAATGAGGGCTCTACCTTCTATGGGGAGTGGAGGGGGAAGGGGATTGTGGGGGATTGTGGACTAGTGGGGAGAGGGAGAAGGGATTGACATGTGAAATTATAATTTGTAAAAATTAAATAAAAAATTAAAAAAATACCACCTTATTGTAAATAAGTCAAAATGAGCTTCTTTTAAAGACCTGCTATATTTACAATCTTCCTTATGTTTCATTAATTATGGAAAATGTTGTTTTTAAAATAGTTTCTAAAACACCGTTAAATCCATTTATTTAGTGTGTGTTCCTTTTTATAATCAGGAAAACAATGATGTAGACCTTAAGTCATCAAGGAAAGAAATGACTATTGCATAAATTGTGTCTGCCTTCTGGCTTGTGGGTGCCTTTACCATGAAAAGGGCTGTTTAAAGTACCCTCCATGAGGAACTTGAGTGGTGTCATGGTCGTAGAGTTTGTGCTCATCTTTCAGTGGACCCAAGTTTGGCGCCCAGCATCCAAAATGGGCAGCTCACAACCACCCGAACCTCTACCTACAATGGATCATACACACCTGCAGCCACTACACTTGCTTGCACATACCCATACACCAGCACACACATATAATTAAAAATAAATTGCTTTAAAAATTAGTACTTAAAAAATTTCTAAAAGCAAGAGGATTTTTTTCTCTATTGTAACACTGCTGTCATGGCTTTAGAAAGTTAAACTATCTCTTCAAAAATGCAAAAAAAAATTCATCTCACTTTAGTCTCTGCCTGTTCCTGTCCTTCTGCATGATAGATTAAGATGTCCATTCTGAAAGGGCAGTTATGTTCTATCATGTAACCATGATCCTCTAGGAATTAAGGCGAAAACTCATGCAACTTATATGAGTTTATTATTCATCAGAGCAAATCACATACATATGTCTTAACTGCCCCTAATTAGGTAATGTATTACTCCTTGAAAGAACTATTTTTCTCATCTCCATCTTGTCAGTTTGCTGATGGAAATCATTATGTATATATGAAATCCAATCGACTCATAATAGCAGACTGTTTTCATGGTTTCAATTAATATTAAAATTAGATATCTTTTGAAAGTGAGAGATAAAAATTGAAATTACTGTCTTTGGGTTTTCAAATAATGAAAGAAAAATCTTAATGAAAACTGCAATCATATGGTCCTGATATGCATAACCAAAATATTGTTGACAGAGCAGTGAGCAGCCTTTGTGAACTTAAATTGTTTCCTGATGAAAATTTAACAGCAAGTACCCTTTTACAATATGATGGAAGGAAATGTAATTAATAGAACTAATAATTACATAAGTACCCACATGGAAACCAAACCTTACCATATAGATATAGCCTCTGAACATAGTAATAACTGGATCACATTGTTCAAATACATGATAGTTTATGAAAATGATATTTAATGAAGAATACAGAATATTATAAAAACTTTATAATATGAAAATTGAGAATTTTTAATGATTTATATTTGATTTTTAAATATTTGTTATGTTTTTGTATGTGTATCTCTCTCTCTCTCTCTCTCTCTCTGTGTGTGTGTGTGTGTGTGTGTGTGTGTGTGTTTGTGTGTGCGTGTGTGTGTGTATGCATATGTTTTGGATGATATTCATCTATGTACAGTTGCTCATGGAGTCCAGAAAAAGTGTTGGATCCTCTGGAACTAGAGTGACAGGCAAGTTTGAGCTGCCCAATATGGGTACTGGGAATAGAACTCCAATCCTCTACAAAAACAGCAAGTACCTTGAACTTCTAAGCAATGTCTCCAGATATAATTTATCTTTGAATTTTAAGACACATATTTTTATTGCCTTATGCTTTACATTTCAAAAAGATGTCTTGTAGATTGGTAAACAAACAGTCATGAACTGTAATGAGTCCAGTGGCTTAAAATTCAATAGAAACTGAGTAGGAAAGCTTTGGGATTAATCTTGCTGTCTCAATTTCTCCTTCTGTTATTGGATTGTGAATATAAAATAATATCTATCTAAATAAAAATGATGCCATGTGTAAAGCTATTTACATATAGCTTCTGCCATACATTTTGGAAGAGGTAGTTAACTAGAGAATGGTTCCACAAAATATTTCTGATTTCTGAATAAAAAACTTAAGATAAGATAGGAAGGAAGAAAAGAGAGATTGATATATATATATATATATATATATATAGATAGATAGATAGATAGATAGATAGATAGATAGATATAGATATAGATATAGATATAGATATAGATAAAGAGATAAATATATAAAATTAATATTTCCCATTTAAATCTTTGCAGCTGGCATATAACGAAAATGACTCACATTCCAGGTCCAATGTAAAAATTTCTTCTGAGGTGTATGAACAATGGTCAAACTATTATGTTAAAGATTGTAAAGATGGTAACAAGTCAAAGATTCCAATATGTTAATATTGAGAGAAAAATATCTACTGTTCATGCCATAAAGATGATTGAGTTGTATTCATAAAATTATTGTGTATAACTTCTTTTATTATGAACAGACACCTCTGTCCTCATATTTATTACCTAAAAAATACAATTCCATATTGGAGAATTTGGCCCTCTTTTAGCCAGGCGTTGGTGGCACATGCCTTTAATCCCAGCACTTGGGAGGCAGAAGCAGGTGGATTACTGTGAGTTTGAGGCCAGCCTGGTCTGCAGAGCAAGTGCCAGGATAGGCTCCAAAGCTACACAGAGAAACCCTGTCTCGAAAAACAGAGAGAGAGAGAGAGAGAGAGAGAGAGAGAGAGAGAGAGAGAGAGAGAGAATTTGAGCCTCTTTCTTTTAAATTGATTTCATATGCTTTTTAGTGTATTATTTTTCCTCCTTGGGTTTTTATTCAGTTTCATTCTAATAGTTTGGGTTCATCTTATGAATTCACCCTGAGATTCTTTTCTTAAAAGCACTGATAGAGGTGTCTACCCTTGACTTTTCCATTTGATTAATGGAAAATAATCACTTTCTTTCTCTTTCTCATGTGGTTTGGTTAATTAACTGATTCAGGCAGCACAAGTAATTTCTACAGTAGTGTACTTATTGTTTTAAGAATTATGTGAAAATTAGTCTCTTACTACATGATTAGATTTTTAGATCTGGTAATGAACAAAAATAGTCTTTCTGTGCCATCTTTTAATGTGTTTTTAATCACCAGCTAAATAACAAAGAATCGTCTTTTAAAATAATTAAGACTACATATCGAGTCTCCATAGGATGTCAACAATAAAGGGGTTAATGAAGCATCCAATCATCATGGAAACAATCAGAAAATGTCTTGCTTTAAACAACCCAGAGCGATTTCCACAATCTAAATGCATCTGTGCTAGAATAATTTCCATAGCATCAGAACATTTTTCATCCTGCAGAGATTACAAGATGGAAAAGGGGGGCGCTTACAAATGATGGCAACCTCCTAAGTAAGTGAAGCCAAATATTTAAATGAGAAATCTGTCAAAAAAGCCAAGCTCATATAGTCTCACATGCCATGATAAACCCCATGCCATGACCTCAGTTGTGGCACCATTTACAACTAAGAAAGAATGTTACAGTGAGGGATTTCAATTTGCACATTGTACACACCATCTAGAATATCAAAAAACTTCCATTATGAGTTAAAACAACATACAGAATCCCCCTCCATTTATAAGTCCCAGGCTAAATCCAACTACCAATTTATTGCCTATGTGAACTTCTCACTCTTAGCCATAAAAGGAAATACCATATATCTTAGAACTAAATAAATTAATGTTTATGTAAAAGTTCCAAGGCTAGACACAGCAAAAACCAAAAGCATGATAATCCCTAGACTTTTCCAGGTTTCATTTTAAATACAAATATATCCTATTTAGCTACAAACTGTAAGTGCAAAGTACAGAAGTTTTATATTTATGCAACTGATGACTGGGATACACTCAGATATATGTGGCATTGTGAGATTGCAACATTGTATGAATATCACAGAGTCTACAAAAACAAATGTGAGATGCACATGAAATCTATGCTGTGAACAATTTTATAAACAGAAGAATAAAGCTACTCTTAGATAATTCCTGAAAGTTAAGTACATTAAATGTATAAATCAGTGGCATAGTGTTTTAATAGAAAATGTCATGCTTTGTGCATGTCTGTGACTGTCCTACATGACTGTTGGAGCAGTCGACTGCAAGCAACATTCTCACTACAAACCAGCATCATAGGTCGTGTTATATTGAGCATCAATCACTAGGTAACAGATAAACTTCAGCTCTACCATGGTTTCATCTGATCATCACACAGACAATCCATCAGTGACTGAAACATTACTTTGCAGCTCATGACTCTAATTGGAAAGTGAGTTGAAGTTCTTCCTAGCTCTATTACTATGCATATTATTTGATCCAATGTAATGTGACATGAGATCTAGAAAGATCAGTAATCATATTTTTTGCTCCTTTCCCCTTTCAACACCTTTAGGAACATAAGTTTATATAATATTAAGATAATAAATGACCAAGTTAGGCAATTACCATCATAGGTCTTTTATTTTACCATCTCTTACATTTAAACAATAACATGGCATGTTATTGTTAGAATTCACAGAAATGCATTTGTGTCACAGAATATCTGAGTTCAAAATAAATGTCTATTAAATGGTAAGTAAAAACCTATTGAATCTTAATTAAGGCCTGATCCAAAGAATATAATAAAACAATAAATCAAATTTCTTTGTGTTTATCACCATAGACCAAATAGTATTGGAGCATAATTATCTTCAAACACAAAATTATAGTTTTGCATCAACTTCCATTTAGATCAAGAAATAAGATCAAGTAACATTCTATCAATGTCACAAAATACTTGAAAACACTAACTCAGAGAAAGGATTGTTTAACATTACACTTTCAGAAGGTTCCAGTCAATGTCAGACTGGCCTCATTATTCTCAGCCTGTAGTTAGGAAGCACAACATTGAAGCCACTCGCTGCAAGAAGTAGAGAAAGAAAAGTTGTAGTCTCAAATTCCCTTTGAGATTTGGCCCTAATGTCTTAAGTATGTTCCACGAGGCTCCATTTCTCTATGGTTCAACATCTACCGAGAGTGTCATTGCATCAAGTCTTTTAACACATGTGTGTTGGGGACATTCAAGATTCTTATCAGGTACTTATGTCCAAATACATTTTTTTTATTTCTTCTCCTACAGGGATATACTTTTGAACATTTCAGCCCCTTTATTTAAGTATCTCTAAGACGGCTTTGCCATCACCTCCATGCAGCTGAAAATTCACTTTGGGTCTAGTCTCATTTATTTTCTTGGTCTTTGAATAATGGTTATCATAATTTCTACTTATTATCAAGAGAGGACTGCAGAACAATTAAACATGGTGACTGAAGCCATTCCTATTTTGTCACGATAATCAACATGGAAAACCAATTTGCAGAACCAAATGATAGTTTTCCCTTCTAAGAGAGTAATTTTGGCTGAGTATGTTGTGTGAATATTCTACTCCATAGACTTCGTGCCAGTCAGTTTGCATTTATACTGGGAATGGAATCCAGATTGCTCACAAAGGTTGTTTCCATTGAGCCAAGATTGAAATGAAGAGGGGGTTTTCCTGGTAAATTGTTAAAGAAACAGAGCAATTGTTACAAAACTACCACTAACTAAAGGAAAGGTGAAATGTGCATAGCCTAGGCATGTAAATTTCACTTTAAAATTAGTACAAATTTGGTGCTTTCTATGTGGAATCAGTCTTAAGCTTTGAGAAGACTTAGCACTCATGGGATCATGGCATTTTGTAGAATGTAATAAACTGAGTATTTACAAAGAAACAGTAGGAGAGAAGAACTTTTTACATGAATGTATGGTTTCTGCACTCCCTTAAACAGCAAACAGGCTCAGAAAGGAATTTTGGGAAATACAGTTTATCATCTCGCTTTTCAGATTCATGGTTTCACATCACTATTTATTTTTAATGTTTTGGTTTTCTGAGACAGAGTTTCTTGGTGTAACTTTGGAGCCAATCCTGGCACATGCTCTGTAGACCAGGTTGGCCTTGAACTCACAGAAATCTGCATGCTTCTGCCTCCTGAGTGCTGCAATTAAAGGCATTCACCACCAACACCTGGCCTCTCTTACTCTTTCTAAAGTCCAGATATACCAACATAGTGCCTCACCTCTTTCTTAAGTCACCTAAGTTACAGTGGTAAACCACTCATTCATAATGTTATTATTCATGATTTAATAAATTTCCAAATTATAAAATAAATTTCAAAATTATAAAATCAGAACTGCCAAGATAATCAGTTAATACATTTGAGTGTATACATCTTCCTGATTAGCCTGACCGCCTCCAGCACCATTGTTCTGCCTGGAATATGACTGACCGTTTGTTCAGTACAGTCACACCACATACATCACGAGATTACCAATTAACTGCTGTCTTAGTTATCTAATAAACCAATGTGGTATGTCATTGTTTGTGTGGAAGTCACTCAAGTCTCTTAATGATAACTGCACACCTCTAGTGCTAGGATGATAACAATGCATCATCAAAGAATGAATGACAGATTAGCTCAGTTGCCCAAGGCAGCACTGCAGGCATGTAGAGGAAAGCATGGTGTGTATATAAGGTCTGGTGATCATTTGTCTTTGCAGAAATACATTATGTTCATGAAATGCACTCTTTGTGTCTAAAAGAAATATATCACATTGAAAAGTAGAAGATATAGGCATGATGTAATTTATAGATACATATGTTATTAATAGCAATGTGGTAACATACATAATAATGAAATATAGAATATAACACATTAAATATAAGTGTAAAAATACACTTAGAAATTTGATTCCTAATAGCTAGAACCTGGAAAAAACCTAGATGTCCCTCAACAGAAAATGGGTAAAGAAAATATGTCTCTGCAACAGAGTCTGCCAACCAGAAGCTCCTGGTGGATTCTCCATTGCCTAAATTCC
The DNA here is from genome assembly GCF_003668045.3 of Cricetulus griseus. Taxonomy (NCBI): domain Eukaryota; kingdom Metazoa; phylum Chordata; class Mammalia; order Rodentia; family Cricetidae; genus Cricetulus; species Cricetulus griseus. The sequence goes on from NC_048600.1 coordinate 54,507,348, forward strand.
CTTTTTTGCTTGTGACTAGCATTTTAGCCTTCTTGGGTCCCTAACTTTGTCCCAAAGTCAGGAGGAAGTAGCATGGGAAAGAATGTTTTGCCCATTTTCCCTGGTTGAAATGCTAAGTCAAAATGAAGTCCCTTATATAGGGGATACCAATATCTCTCACTCCCTGATGGGGACATGGGAGAGACAGCAATTCCATGATTGGAATCTCCAAAAAAGAAAATCAGAGAATGAAGGGAGCAGCTCCCCATTTCGGCAGCCATGACAGTTACCCATGCTTGTCTGACCTTGTCTTGGTCACTAGGAGGACCAAGGAACCATAGCAAGGAACCAAGCAGAAGTTAGCTGGTGGTGCTATGCTTTACGGCTCTGGGTGTGCTTTATGGACAAGTGCACAGCAACAATTTGCAGAGCATAGCAATCACCCTTGGAGGGTCTATGGGCCATAACCACCAGTTGACCAATCAACACAGGGCAGGCCCTCCAAGCCTAGAGGCACAACAATCATGAGCCTGTGTGTACCCCCAGACATTCCCCTTATGCTGCCCTATAAGATCTCTATGCAGTGGCTTCTCTCCATCTTTCCTAGCCATCTGCCATGGTGGATGGATGAAAGGCCCAAGCTAACAAGTTAAAAAACTGCAATAAAGCCTTGTGCTATTTGCATCAAAAAAAAGAAAGAAAAAGAAAATATGGTATATTTAAACAATGGAGTATTACTGAGTTGTTAAAAACAATGACATTCTGAAATTTGCAGGCAAGTGGATGAAGCTATTGTTAGCAATGGTCTCACCTTGGGGACCTGGCAGGATATGTGCATGTGCTTGCCAGTACTTAGTCAGTATTCTGGCATGCTCAGGGTCCTGACTACATAGACTTTGTAGACATGCACTACACCCCCTTTTAAGAGACAAGCTCCATTGATCAGGCTAAAGAGAATCCCTGTCTTGAAAATTAAAAACAAAAACTCTTGTCTTTTGCCTGGTGGTGGTGGCACACACTTTTAATCCCAACACACAGAAGGCAGAGTCAGAAGGATCTTTGTGAGTTCTATGCCAGCCTGGTCTACACAGTGAGTTCCAGGACAACAAAGGCTACACATTGAAACTTTGTCTGGAAAAAAACAAAATAAATAAATATATAAATAAATAAATAACACAGTCTACTCACCTCCTCTCTATCTCTCTGTCTCTCTGCATCTCTACTTCTCTGCCTCCTCTCTGTTTCTCTCTGTGTCTCTCTCTTTCCATATCTTTCTCTGTGTCTCTGTCTCTGTCTTTCTCCCTCTTCCTTTTCTCCTCTGCTCACTGCTCCTGTCTCCAGAGGCCAGTCTCCCTTCTTTCCCTCCTACCTTTCACATTCCCTTTCCCTAATAATAACCCCTCCAAGTGAGCCGGGTCACTTGATGGCATCTTTCTGTTTCAAAATTTTTTAAATTATTATTATTTAAATTAAAATAAAAAATTTTATTTTACATATCAATTCCAATTCCCCTTCCCTCCCAAACTCCCATTCTCCTGACCATCTCCCCATCCCACACTCCCATCCACTCCTCAGTGAGTGTAAAGCCTCCCATGGGGTATCATCAAAGTCTGTCACATCATTTGGGGCAGGACTTAGGCCTTCCCCACTGTATCTAGGCTGAGAGCGTATCCCTCAGTAGGGAATGGGTTCCAAAGGCCAGGTCATGCACTAGGCATAGATACTGGTTCTGGTGACATCTCTCCAGCCCTATTTATTTTTAAAGTATAACTACTATAAAATATCATTCTGAGTAAGGGAACCCAGGCCCAGAATGACAAACATGGAATGTGCTCACTCATAAAAGTGGGTATTTGGGGTAAAGTAAAGGATAATCAACCTACAATCTGATCCAGAGAGGCTGGGTAACAAGGAGGGCTCAAGTTGGAACATTTGGATCTCCCTGGAAAATGGAAACAAAAGTGATTTCTTGGGTGGACTAAGGATGGGTGGAGATGGGAGCATAAGGAATCAGGTGGGGAAGGAATGTAGGGCAAGAGCACTGAAAGCGATTACTGGAAAGGGGGATGCATTTCAGGGTGAGGTAGGAAAAACCTGGTGCAAGGAAAACTCCCAGGAATTCACAAGGATGACACCAACCAAGCCTCCAATCCTTCAGGGATATGTAGACTGAAGTGGCCAGCCCTTGTGACCAGGCAAGACTACCAGTGGAGGGATTGGGTCACCAACCCAGCCTCAAAACTTTTGATATACAGTCTGTTCTGCCTATGGAATGTGTTGGGGTAAAGGTGGTGCCTTGGTCATGGGAGTGGTCAACCAATGACTAGTCCAGCCTCAGGCCCACGCCACAAGAGTGAAACTTCCCCTGATAGTACTCTAAGCACCAGGACCCAGGTTAGAACCAAGCACAGCTGCAGAAAAGATAAATGTCAGTGTAATGATGCCTAACAATACCCTGCTATACTCATAAATCTTTGAGCATATCTATGAGCATAGTCCAAGTGTCATAGAAGAGGCTTCATCCAACAATGTATGGAAACAGATGCAAAGACCCACAGCCAAACATTAGGCCAAGTTCAGGGAACCTTGCTGAACAGTGGGGGGAAGGATTGTAGGAGACAGAAGGATCAGGAATATCACAGGAAAACCCATACCTTACAAACCTGGGCTCATAGGAACTTTCAGAGACTCAACCATCAACCAGGGAGCCTGCATGGGACTGACCTAGGCATTCTGCATAT